>NC_142167.1:56085106-56259790 GCF_029865625.1 Vigna umbellata | reverse complement strand
GCTACATTAACAAGAGAAACTCAAAGTATAAGGTAGATCAAATTGTTTAGAAGCAGCATTTGTCTTACAAAGTTAGAAGATGCTCAAGATAACCAACAGACCCTGGAACATGCCCTGAAAAATTATTGCTAGATAGATCTCTAAAAAAAAAAAAAAAGAATCAGCATATATAGCAATTTTGTTAGGTTAGATATAGTTTCATGGAACTTACAACGTATCGAGATTTATTATGTGGCCTAATTCAACAGGTATACTCCCTTTGAAATTGTTTGCAGAAAGGTTTCTGGCAATCCAACAAAACTTTCTCATCATATTAATAAATTGAGAAGTAATCCACTAAAAAAGATGAAAGAAGTCTAAACACAGTAAGATGAAACATACAAGTAAGTCAAGCTCTGCAGGCTGCTAAAGCTCAAAGGAATTGAACCACTTAAATGATTTCCATGCACATTACTGCAAAAGTAAACAAATGATTAGACAATATTCCAAGCTAAGGTAATGAAAAAATAAAGAATCTTCAAAAGCATTCCACAAAATTTGAAACTAGAGCTTAGAATTCTTACAACTTATTCAAGGCCGTACAGGAGCTAATGTTAAGTGGAATAGATCCTTCAAGATGATTATTGGCAAGATTCCTGGATGACATTAACTGATAAACATTAACTCACCACACCAAATTGAGAAATGCAATGACAATAAGACAGAAAGATCTAAACTCACAATTCAAACAAGTGTTCGAGCTTCCCAAGTTCATCCGGAATTTGGCCAACTAGTTTATTGTCATTCAATTGCCTGTAAAAACAAATCTTCTTTTAACTTCATGAAAAAAGCAGGACATAATGAAGACAATAAATTGGAGATCAACTCACAGGTAGCTTAGTCTTGACATATTGCCAAGTTCTGGAGGTATTGATCCAGTGATCATGTTTCCATGAAGGTACCTAAATTATAGAAGAAAAAACTGAGACAAATAATTACTAATAGAAGTTATTACTCTGTGTGTGATTATACTTACAGCTTGCCAGTAAAAGACAGATTGCCTAGTATGGGAGGGATAGGTCCTATCAGCTCATTCTCACTCAAATCCCTGCCGCAATGTGATAATACAGATTATACACGATTCATCAGTGAACCAAAATTATTTTCAGAAATGTAAAATCAAACAACATATGTTCAGTATTAATATACTTACAAAATAGCAAGGGCTTGCATTAAACCAATGACTTCCGGAATCTTACCAGTTAGTCTATTTCCTTGAAGTGACCTGGGAAGACAAGTCCCAACGATTCATGCATTATATACAATTCAAGGATACATGATGACACAAACAAATCCACAAGCAGGTGATAGAAGATATTGAGAACATAATCTGATATCCCAACAAAACAATAGTAACAAGTTCACTGCTTGAAGGAAATACTTACAAAGTAGCTACTTGAAGAAATCCGATATTATAGGGAATCTCCCCAGAAATCTGGTTATATGACAGATCCCTGAAATTCATTCAAAGAGGTTAAGTCACAATTTGGACAAAAACCAACTATAATGCAGCAACTAAAAGCTCCATAGAAGTAACATACAGGATTTCAAAATTTGTGCAGTTTCCAATGCTGTCAGGTATCGTGCCAGTCAAATTATTGCCTCTCACATCACTGAGAAGTCAGGTAAAACAGAACAAAAATAACAAAGTTAATAAACCAAAGATTAAAAGGATGTTTAGAAGGCAAGAAAAGAAAAAGAGAAACCTCATTGAAAGTGTTCGAATACTCACAAATACCACAAACCAGTTAATTGACAGATATCAGGCGACAGAGTTCCACTCAACATGTTCCCTCGCAACCCACTATCTCATGGTTTTATATATGAACAGTACAAAACCATGTAAGCTTTCGACCATTATTTATAAAATACAGTTGCGTAGTATAAGAAGTAACAAGAAACATGTAATAGCTGAAAATATAAAGAAAGACTAAAGAAGAACTCACAGGTACTGCAGGACTTCATTCCAGTAGAGTAGCCTTGGAATCTCACCAGTGAGTCTATTTCGTGCAAGATCGCTGAAAACATAACCATACAATTGTTAGAACATTGTGAAAAGCTCCAGTCATGCAGTTATAGCATCGTAACATAGCGAATTGTTAACTATCACAAGACTCACATTGGATCATACATTTAATTTCTATAGCGAATTGTTAACTATCACAAGACTCACATTGGATCATACATTTGATTTCTATACGGCAAAGATGACAAAGTGGGAACTTACAGAGTCTTCAAGTTAGGAATTTGGGTTAAAGTTGAAGGGATAGGACCAGTCAACTGATTACTCTTTAAATTCCTGCATTCACGAGCTCAACTCAGGACTTGTAGTAGAATGAAAGCCAATGCAAAACATTGAATACAAATTCTAATTTCAATCTTACAGAAACACAAGCTGCTTCAGTTTTGATATGGAGAAAGGTATATCACCATATAGCAGATTATCAGACAAATCCCTTCCAATTAAAATGAAGGAAAGAAATGTGATCAGCATTTGCATCATGGAAATTTCGACAATGTGAAAAAACAGAAACAAGACCATAACATGGTTCATACAGATGAATAAGTGCAGCACAGTTCCCAATTTCATCCGGAATTTGACCAGTGAGTTTATTCCCCTGCAGGTCTCTGTCAATGCCAGAAGTGCATGATTAAGTTAAATGTAAAAAAAAAGGGTGTCATCAAATCAATCAAAATATATGATATTTACATGGATTGCAAGTTTCCTAAGTCACCAATGGCCGGTGATATCTCCCCACCAAGGTTCAAGCTTGACAAGTTTCTTTAGAAACAAGAAGAAGCATTGTAAGTTGTTTAATCTTAGAAAATGTAGCTAATCAGAGAGATTAATGCAACTGAAAAGTTCAGAGATAGAAGACTAACAGAGAGAGAACAGTAAGGCTGACATTGTCACACAAGACTCCACTCCAGGAGCAGAAGTCGTCACTATGCAAATCATCCCAATCATGCAGAACATCTGCTACATTGCTGAATGAAGCCTTAATCTTCATCAATGCTTGTCCTACATACATTTTCACGTGCATGAAAATTCAAGCACAACATAACCTTATGGATGTAAAATGAATCAGTTATATTACTTGAACACTAAAATAATTGAAACATTATATGACTCTATATGCAACTATCTTCATCTCTCTTGCTTTCTGTCTTCTTCATGTACATGTATCTCAAAAATACACAACAAAATCAAAACGGACACCTTTTTGTTTCCCCACATTGATCTTCAAAAGACATTTTCCACAATCAATATAAAGTAACTTACAATCCATTCTTAAGTAATTTCCAACATAATATTATGTCAAATCTTCCCATGTATAGATTGTAATTAGAACATAGCTTAGAAACATTAATTGGCTATGAAAAAACATTAATTAAAAACAGGAACAAATAAAAAAAGTAGGTTCAAAACCTGCTTAATATTCTTCGCCATATACGGGCCCACTTGGAAATTTAAACTAATGAAAATAAGACAAATAAAGATACAGACACTACAGTAAAAATGTTAAAGAATTCAAGTAGTTTACCCGTATCTCAGCAAATGAAAAAAAAGAGTGAAAGAGATAAAAGGGACTGGTAAATTAAATGATTATCATTTACAGATTCAGGTTTGGGTAACTAATTATGAGGACTCGAATTTTTTTAGTTTAAGTTACAGTTAAAGCTACATAACAAGATAACAAGGGCAGAAATTAGTATTTAATATATGCCAACATAAAAGTACAGCACTTAACCAAAAATACAACAATGAAAAATTAAATGCATAATTGAACACTTGATCATTTGTTTAGTTGTTACTTTATTGAATATTAACTTTTTATATTTTTCACCTCAAACTAATAGAATTAAAAAAAAAAAACTTGCCTTTTGCTCAAAAGGCATGAAAAAAAAATGCATTTGTTACATTCAATTCAAAGAACACTCGGCGGTTAATAGTTAACTCAAAAAGCACTGAGTTTAGTTCTGAAAAGAAACAAAATCAATAAATCAAAGCAAAATATACGCCTCAAAGCTTTCAACCTTAAACAAAGTTATGCTAAGTCGCCAAAAAAATCACCAGACACCTATGAAACAGAAGCCATAAGTAAAGCACAGTAAACATGAACAGTGGGGAAAAAACACCAAATTTCTCATTAAGCACCAAATCACAAAAAAATAAAAATAAACACTACTGAAAAAAGAACTGTTCTTTACAATTTAAAACTGTTGCTCCTTTGTCTATTTTCTGCAAAAAAACAAAGAAATATTTAAAACAAGGTTTAGTTATCATTTTGTCTTATACTTGTACAATATCCACATTAAAACAACAAATGAAATTATAAAAAACCATCAATAAAAATAAAATTTGAATCAAACACCACCGAAAACAAGTGAACTCACTCAATCACTCACTCACTAGTCACTCTGCAATCACTCCATTCCTCAAGGAAACACCAAGAAACCGACCAAGCTTACAGTTTTTAATCGTCCAACATAAACCAAACATGATCCTCGTACACACCCACATGCACGGACGCAAGAGAAAGTCTTGTTTTCTCTCTGGGCCATGCAAAGGAAACAAATGAACGAAAAGAGTGAGAGTGCACACAAACCTTCACCACTGAGAGGAGATGCAAAGGGAGAGATAAGAAGCAGCAGGAGCTCCATTGCGAGGAGAAGCAACAGAAAGTGGTTTCTGAGCTCGCGAAGAAAAGACAAGACACCTTTCATTGGAAAAGAAGTGAGAGAAGGGAAAAAGAGACGAAGATGGAAGAGAGTGAAAGTGAATAACTAACTATGATGAAGAATGGGATAAGGGCATGTTTGGGTTTTGAGAGAAGAAGTCACAGAAAAGGGAGAGTGGTAGAGTAGAGTGCAGACGTTTGGCGTGAAGTGAAGGGAAAAACATAAATGGGTTTTATGAAGAGAGAGAATGAAGAAACATAAATGGTAGCCGTCATTCTAGTCTATCGGACTCTACACACAAAACAATACCATTGCCATTGCCATTGCCAATGCCAATGTAGTACTTCTGCTAAATCATACCATAACACTGTTTCACGCGCTTCTCTTCCACCTTCTCAAACTTCCTCTGTTGGATTCTATTTCCATTTTTTTTTCACCATTTTCAAAGAATAAATCACCACTTTTGGTTTTTCAAAGAATCTACCAACCAGTGACCATTAAAAAACTAACCTTTGTCTTAAATTTTACAGATAGGTTATAAGTAAAATATGCTGTTTAAAAACTATTTTCTTTTATATAAAAAGTCATATAAAAAAACTAATTTTTTTTATATATTTCAAAAGCCATATTCAATTCAATTACAAGAATATAAAACTCTACACTGAGCTCTATGCTCTTAAAAAGATTATTTTTTTTTTAATTTTTCTAAACATATTTTTAGTACTTCTTTATCCTCATTAAATATGAGTTTTAATTTTTGTTCAATGTATTAAAATTAACAAAATTTACCATTCACTTATTATACTATGTATTTTCATATTCCGTGAGCATTTACAGAATTTATATATAAATTTATGAGAAACTTTATTTAACAATTTTTATGAAAAAAATAGAAAAAATCACTAATAATGTGGGTATGTAAACAAAAGTAATGAGTTGGGGTTTATGAATTTAACTATATGTTAAACTTTGTTAGAGAAAAATATATGAAAATTTAAATCAGTGTCAAATAATTATATTTTATACCTCATAAAGAAGAGGACGAGATATTAATTGATAAATGAATCTAAGTCATTATGTATTATTAGTGAAGATGAAAGTACTAACTCAAATCAGAATTTTGAATGTTACTGTACAAAAGTTCTATAAATAATTAAATAAAATGATGTTATGAATGATAGTAGCAAAATAGGAAAAAACAAAACCAAAATGATTTGGTTATAATTAACAGTAAAAGGTTTAACTATACTTCAATGATGGGATTTGGATAAAGGTTTTGGTCTTTTTCTCTTCAACATTTTTTGTTTTCTTTTATCAATAAGAGAAAAATTAGTAATTTTTTAACACAATTTAAACATATTATATTGTAGGTATAATAACTGCATTATGAGTCATAAAGATGTTTAATAATTAAAAGTTTGATTACATTATAAAAGACAGAGAAAGTTGGTGGCGCGTGCCACAGTTCTGACACAAGTATAGAGAGGGTGATAGAGATAAGAATTTATAACTATAGAAGAAACATTTATTAATATCTTTACAAGTTTGGATTAACTAAAACAGTTAATGTTTAATAACTGTTTGTTACTACAATCATTTTTTTTAAATTTTATCTCAATATTTTTAATTTTTTTAATTTAGATAGTGTTACTACATTGATTGACATTGGAAAAATATACTTTTTTTTTAAGTATGAATAAGGTCGAATTTTAATGTACAGAGATAATACAAATACCATCTTCTAAATAATTGTTTTAAGGTTAAACTAAACGTAAAATTATTTTTTATACAAAACTAAAATTATTTAAAATATATAGTCTAATTTATTCGAACTATCTATGTGACAAAATTTGGTTGAATTACTCATAAATATTTAATCTCATAGTTTAGATTTACTTTTAGAAATCAATTTATTTAATATTACAAATAGTATGAGATTAAAAATAGACATTGTATTAAAAAAATATTAAACCAACCATTAAAATCAGTTTATACATTAATATAATTTAAAATAAATTTGGACATACAAGTGTTGAGTTGGATGAACAAATAGTGTTAAATAATAAAAATTTTCAGATTTAGATAGTATTGATTGCAATTTGACCTAACTCAAAAATAAACATTTAATATTAATAAATTTATATATATTTATATATATATTAATTTGAAAAGAATGTTTGAAAAATAGGCAACAAGAGGTTGAGCTAATGCAGCTTTAAGAAGTTGAACAATAAATAGGGATTGCATCGTATAAAGCTGAGAGCTATTATGTGCAGTCCTTTTCAGTCTTCAATTATAAACTCTATGATCCAGAATTAGCACTTTTTTTGTTTTCTTTTTTGTACTTCTTTCTTCATTTCTTTCTCTTTCTTCCCCTTCTTCTCTTTTTGTTTTCTTCTATCTCCTCAATTTAACAACCAGAGGGTAACTCTATTAGTCATCAGATCAAAATCAATCCAAATAAAAAGAATTAAACAAGTATATAAAATATAAAACTTATAAAATTAAGGTTTAATAGCCAATTTAGTCCCCACTTTGGTTGAAAAATCTCAATTTAGTCCCTCGTTATAAAAGTGTTTTACATTAGTCCTAACTTTTAAAATAGTGGGTCAGATTGGTCCCTTTCGTTAAATATAAGTTAACGAAATTAATGGATGATGATGTGACACAGCTTAAAGCTGATGTGTTAGATTGGTCCCTCGTTAGCTTTAAGTTGTGTCACATCATCATCCATTAATTTTGTTAACTTATATTTAACAGAAAGGACCAATCTGACCCACTATTTTAAAAGTTAGGACTAATTCAAAACACTTTTATAACGAGGGACTAAATTGAGATTTTTCAACCAAAGTGAGGACTAAATTGGCTATTAAACCTAAAATTAAACTATTTTATTTGAGTGCTAGAAGGTCTTTTACACCAAAAATCTATATTTTCAAATGGTTTATGTCTATATTATTCTGTTCAAGCCTGAATTTATCTTTCGTATTAAATAGAATAAAAAAGTTAACGCAACATAAAAGAATTTATTTTAAAATTCATTGTTTTAGGATTTTTTAATTAAAAAGTTAACCGCATTTTTTATGAGGTGTAATTTTTCTTTTATCTTTTCTTTAAAGAAAATACATTAATGATATCTTATATTTATAAATGATAAAAAACATTATATTAAAAAAATTATAATTTAATTAATTTAATATTTTATATTGAAAGTAACCTTAATTTATGGGATGAATTCATCTTATACATTCAATTTCTTTCTCAAAAAATAAGAAACAAAAGTCCATCTATTTCACTATAAAATTTTTTAACGATATCTATGTTACAAAAACCACATTAAACTATTCATACTAGACTTATTTCTTTTAAGAAAAATGAGTTTAGATTTTATTAGAAGATGGCTTGCACACTTAATTCAATTCTATAAAATTGATTTTATAACGTGAAGTTTACATTTATATACGTATATATTTTTTAAATTAACTTTATTTTTAATTAGGTTTCATAGCATCTTTTGTCCCTAGTTTTACTCGATTATGTCAATTTGGTCCGTGGTTTTAAAAAAGTGTCAACTTGGTCCTCACTTATTAAATTTTGCATCAAAATTGTCCCTTCCGTTAAATAGAAACAAACAGCGTTAAAGATGGATGATCTGGGAGAAGACGTGACATTTTTAAATTGTATGCGTGGACGTGTTTAGTATTTCCTTTAATTATAATTAATTTGGATTAATCCTTTTCTTTTAATTAATTTTAATTATAATTAATGTGACAGTTAGCAACGACATCTCACTTCTCCTTCTACGATCAAATCTTCTTCTTCTAAAAAGAGTGTTGCAGGCAATGACGTCCTACTCCTCCACCGAATATCTGTCCCACTTGCTTCCTCTCTCACTTCCCCTTCTGTCCCGCTCCGCCTCCCACACCCTATCACCACCCCCACCCCCCAAACTCCTCTTTCTTACGCCCCCGCCAACCCAACTTTCCAAATGGATGCGTTGCGATTTGTCCATGGCTGTTCTGGTTTGGTTCTCTTGCTTTGCAGGTCTGAGGAGGCATGATGTTGATGCGCGATGAGGATTCTCGCGGTGGGGATGGTTTCTACGTGATTAGGGTTCTACAATTTGGGGCTCTTTTCGATTGGGGTTTTGGACGACGCTGTGGTTGCTTCAGTTCCGCTTCTAAAACGAACTGGATCGAGGTGTAGAGGGTTTTAGCATGGAGCTTCAGCGATCTAGGGCAAGCGATTCAGCCTGAATGCCGGGAAGCAAAGCAGAGAGCAGGAACGATTTCCTTGGATGCGAAAAGCACAACAGAGCAATGTGGGCGAGAATTTTGAGGCGCGCAATAAGTCCATGTTTCTCGTCAACTGGTTTAGGTTCGGAGTAGCGGGAAGAGCTTCGACGACGCTTGGAGGGAGGACAATGAGGGGAGACAAGGTTTTGTTCGAGTTGGACCCTGTAAGGTTCTGGAAAGATTGGACGGAGGCGGAGATGGAGTTAGAGAGGGTGGAAGGGAGAGAGGTACACAGAGGAGAGGAGGGTTTAATGGAATGGATTAAGGTTTTGAATTAGGATTTTGAAGATTTGAGGTTTTGTTTGGTGGATAAGGAAATGAATTATTCCACTGAGGATTGCAGAGAAGAACGAAGTCTCTTCTCCATCACACTTTCTCCACTCTGTTGAGGAAATGCCCCAATTTCCCACAAATCAAAATACTCTGAATCAATTTTTTCCCAATTAAAAAAATCATATCTTTAATATCCACCTCAATGTGTAATGACACGTTATCATTAAATACTGCCAGATCATTCATCCTTAACGCCGTTTGTTTCTATTTAACGAAAAGGACAATTTTGATGCAAAATTTAATAAGTGAGGACCAAGTTGATACTTTTTTAAAACCAGGAACCAAATTGACATAATCAAGCAAAACTGGGGACAAAAGAGGCTATTAAGCCTTTTAATTAATATATAACTTTTAAAACTTTATACTATATATTAGCTTATATATTAGCTGATGTGAGATATTCAACATTTTCACTCATGTTGAGATATATACATATTGTATCGTACGACCCTCGTTCTTGGCCGTACGGTCCCCACACTTGGCCGTCCTCTCGTACTGTCCTCCCAGGTCGTCCATTGTCCTCTCATGGTCGTCCACTTAGGTCGTGTCAACTGATAATGACTCATTAAGCCCCTAATAAAGATTAAGGCGTGATTGGGCCGACAAAAGGTAAAAGCTCATTACAACTAGTATAAATAAGAGTCACAGGTATGATTTCGGGACCACGCTGCTCATTATGCACACATGCATTATATGTGGTGCCTTTGATAGGTGCTCGTCCGTCCGACTTGGAAAAGGAGAAGGGAGAGCAAGCAACGTCTGTCCGGTCTTCAACGCCCATCCAATCTTCAGTACCATCAAAAATGTTTTAGCGGGGACCTCCTACCGGAACACATATTATATAACAAATATAAATCTTGATACTCTAAGTCATAATTCTAATACTATATTTCACAAAATCAACAACATATAAGATAAAGTTTACATTTGGGTATACTTTAAATTGGTCTCTCATGTATACTTTAAATTGATGTGACATATAAACTTTAAATTAATTTTATTTTTAATTTTGAAATTTTATAAATCAAAAACATGTTTTCATAAAAGAATTGCTTAAAAAAAATTGGAACTCACTTTTCTCCATGGGTGAATCCGAAAAAAGGTTATTATTTGAAATTATAATATTTGGAGTTAAAAATTCGTTTTGAATTTTCTATTTTGACATGGTTTACAGGGAACTAGAAAGTGTGATTTCATTGAAGTAGCAAGTTTTTCCAACGTTTTATAGGGAAATTATTATGGCAGATTAGATCACGTGAATATGTTACCAGAGACACGAGGTTAATCATTAATAAAGACGACAGCTGCAATAATTATTTTTCTTTTCTCTTTCTTCAAATGTGTTTGATAAAGGAAATTAAGTAAAAAATATAAATAATTTAGTGAATAAAAATTATCTAATTTAGTGAGAAAAAAAAGTACATATTTATATAAAGTATCTCCTAGTTCAAAACAAATAAATAGTTCAAAACAAATAAATGGTTCATAAACAACCCTTTTTTTTTCATTATTTCCATTTTCGGTGTAATATACAATTATTTTGGTTTGTTCCTTAAAAAGTTTACTAAACATGACAATGGAACGACGAGTTTTAACTTGCAGTGTTCATGTCTATGTAAAGTAAGGCAAATTTAAACTTCAAAGAGACGAATATAAAATTTATATCTCCCATTTATAATGAAATTTATAGGGTTTGAAGAAATTCGTCTATATTTTTTACATGAATTAAATATCAATTTATTAATTGTGTTTTAATCCGATAATATATGAAAATTAATAAATAATAACTAAACTACAAATTAACTAAAAATACTCTTTATTAAGTGTACATTTCAAATTTTGTTAATTATGTGTGTCAGGAAGGAAGTACTTATTCATATATACGAAACACTGTGTAAATAGTTTGTATATATTATTTATACAATTTTAACATATTTTAATTTAAATAATAATTTAAAATATTATATAAATCATAAAAAATTTAATATTATTAAATCAAAACGATTATATCTCTTTATTTTTAGAGATTGGAAACTAAAATATATTAAAATTTGAAACAAAAACAAATTTTAATTTTAGTTTTAAATTTGAATATTAAAAAAAACATATATATATATATATATATATATATATATATATATCAATTCAATTAACAATTTAATTATTAATAGGTTTGGCTGACAATGCTTTTGGTTGTATTATATGTGAAGAGAAGTACACACCTTATTTATTACCAATATATTAAAATATTAATTGGTTATTTGTGTGGTACATGCATTCATTATACCGTACTAGACCTATTTTCGTTATAACCCTACGATAGATTTAATTTATGTGACCAAGTTCTTAGAAAATTTAGAACATCACATTTAGCTTAATGAACTTGTGATTATTATCTAAAACCACGATAACTTAGTAGGTATTCTCACGAGAGTGAAGAAAAGTCAACACAATCAACATATATCATTTAATATTATTATATATTTTTGATGTATTTTTTTTTGTCTATGTGTAAATATAATAATTTTAGAGATGACAATGCATATTAACTTATTCAGATTTGATTATCGCGTATTTGACCTACAAAAGGAGTAGATTGGATTGAGTTGTCCCACATAAAAATTACAAGTTAGTTTTCTTGATATATCTACTCTTTTGAGCTAGTTTTCATTCTAATTCGTCCATTTTATGTTGTTGACCCTTGTTTTATTATGTGAACAGTCCATAGTAGTCCAATGCAATGAAGGGGAAAGGTTATATCATATATTTTATCAACTATGTGCTGGAGCACCCTCATCTCTTAGGGGTAAGTGAATTACTTTTGCTTTTGTATCTACTAATATATTTGTTACGTAGATGGGTTATTGTTACAATTCTTATTTGAGGGTTGCCTTGAAGAACGTGGAATTTCTCTTTAAATAGCGGCTTTGATGTTTTATTTATATATCAGAAAAGCTAAATGCACTAAGTGCGGAAGAATATAAATATCTGAGGCAGAACAATTGTTTCTGTTTTAATGATTGCTGACTTGTAATCTTTTTTGCTGTCTTTGCTAAAAATGAATTCTTTAGGTGTTCTTCTTAAGCTTTGATTTTGATCTATGATTGAGTCACTGCCGATTAGCATTTTATTCGGTGAAATCAATTTGTTAAGAGTCTTTTACTTTGGAAATTAAAATCTGGTTTGTCAAGTCTTGTATATTGCTTTTGTTGTCTATTAACATTCAATCATTTGCCTAGTTCATATCCTAGAAACTGATTTATATGTGACGCTTACTATTTCATTAAATTAGTGAACAATATTGAAATAATTTCAACTTGATCATTGAACAATTCTTATATGCGAATTGTTTTTGGTCCATTTTATTGCTTTTTAATATGCTCTAGAACCATTTTGAGGTCTCATTTGAATGCTAGCTTCCTTCATTACCTTTGTTATCGATTGTTTTTCTTAGCTGTCTTGTTTTGTCAATTACACGTGAAGTTTTAGTTTAGGGTTTAGGATTTAAGGTTTAGAATTTATGGTTTAGGGTTTAGGAGTTTACAGTTTAGGGGTTTACGTCAGATGTCTATATAAACGTCAGACTTGACAGGTTGGACGTCTATATAGACGTCTGACTTTGCCCCAGCCGACGTCTAATCCCCTGGAACGAATGTTGCCACTGTAATCCATTAGACGTGTACATGTGTACTGACAGACGTCAATAGACGTCGGACAATGCCATAACAGACGTCTACTGGGTGCTTTTAAAAAAAAATTAATAAAATCACACCTGAAAAACATAAAATTGTCCCATAACAACAAAATATAATATATTTTATGCGTTTCAAGTTAACAAAGTTCTAAATAATCTAAAAAACAATCCAAAACCTAAACTATCAAATTTTAAACTTAAACTAAATGAAATTAATGTTCAACAACAAATGGAAGTCTTCCTAGGTCCATCTTTGGAGAAGATAAGCTGCCCACTCTTGTCTTATCTTTTAATTGTGTCCTCTGGTATAGGAGATGTATTCTTGAAGTGTTGCAAAATGAAGAAAAATTCATTACGTTTGCATATGTTCAAAGATGAATTTGATTTGTAATGTATTGAAGGTAAGCATCATTACGTCAATTCAGTCATCTGTAATGGCAGCTCAAATGATGGTCTTAATCCAAGACATGACATAGTAGCCACATTCCCATGAATCTAGCTGCTTATTACACTAAAACGACAAACTAAATAGTTAAACATTTAGATCATTCAATAACATAGAAAATGAATTAGAACTAAAAATGACTTAGAACCTTTGGATAGAGGATTTGAACTAGCTGACCTCGGGGTTTACCCATAACTCTATTTACATTGAAAACACAATGTAATATTAATATAACTATATTTATCATAAAAATTGAAGGTGAACATGAATTTGAAACATAAAAAGAGAAACACTTACCCTGGAAGCATGTTTTTCAAGTTAGTTTTCATCTTCCTGTGCAGCAAACAAAAACCATATAATTTTGTATTGTCTGGGAATGATGACCATCAGCTACCAGTGAGACCTATCATGAATCATAAATAGTTAGTAAACTAATTAAGTAAACTTTAATGAAATTTTACATAGAACAACTCATACCCATCAATGTATGGCACAAGGTATACGTCTCTATTTAACTCAACCATCCATGTTTGCAAATAAATTTGTTTGCTCTCAATTGTGTTACCAGAAGGTTGAATGGTCTGAGATTCAACAAATCCGTACATGGAAGATCGACCTTAGTCCACAATGACTGTGTCCATGTACCTAAAACAACAAAGTTAAGTTTACGTAGCATATTTGTCTTGCTTGACTAGCCATAATAAATGGTTCATCACTGTAATTCATCTTGTTAAGGTCCACCAATGTGAAACCAATGTCATTTGTCATGACACCGAAATTTATATCAACCCATTTACACTTGAAAACTGGGACTCTAAAACTAACATAATCAACTTCCCATATTTCTTGTATTATTCCAAAATAACTCATGGATGCTGTAATTGGATTTTTGTCTTTAGAACTAGCAAAGTGCACAATCTCAACTTGTAGTGTAACCCCACTATTTTGAACTCTACTTTTTTCATCTTCTAGCTTTGTTTGAAAAGAAATATTGTGTATATAGTACCCACCATATATAATCACATATGTGTTCGGCCCACGAGATAACCTCAATAGACTTTCAGAAACATTTGGAGTCGCATAAATCTTTTTCTTAAATCATTGTAAGAAGGTTTTGATATGTTCATTAAGAGTCCATTTTTCACTCATTCTTGGGTGTGCTGACTTTATTTCATTAACATGTTCAGAAATGTAAGGAATCACATCAACAGTGTTGTTTAAGATGTACAAATGAGCTTAATCAACTTCTTTTCTATTGACACTTTCAATTTTCACACCTCAAACACCTTTACCTTCACATTTTCCTTCATGCCTGCTCTTAGGAAGTCCCACTGGTTCACAACTTGGCCTATAACTTGAACAAAATTCAATGGCTTCTTCTGCAATGTATCGCTCTATGATTGAAACTTCTGGTTGATACTGATTCTTGACATATCCCTTTAAGTTTTTTATGTATCTCTCAACAGGGTACATCCACCTTAAGAAAACCGGCCCACATATTCAAATTTCTCTGACTAGATGAACAATCAAATTAACCATGATATCAAAAAAAGAAGGTGGAAAATACATCTCCAATTCACACAGTAGTCTTATACCTTCATTTTCCAATTGATCTAAAACTCGAGGGTCAATAACTTTCTTGCAAATGACATTAAAGAAGAAACTCAGACGTGTCAGAATAATTCTAACAGAAGTAGGTAATATGCCTCGAATAATAACTGGTAAAAATTATTGCATCAATACATGACAATCGTGAAACTTTAAACCAACTAACTTTAAATCTTGCATAGAAAAAAGGTTACTAATATTTGAAGAATAACCTTGTGGAACCTTCACACTTCTTAAAGAGTTACAAATTTTATTTTTTTTTAGAAAAAGTGTGACAGGCTGGGGGCAGATAAGTGCGTCTTCTAATTGACTGTGGATGTAACTCAGAACGGATTCCCATGTCAGCCAAATCTTGTCGTGTTTTTATTCAGTCTTTGGTCTTCCCTTTCACGTTTAATAAAGTTCCGATGACACTGTCACAAACATTTTTTTCAACGTGTATCACATCTATACAATGTCTAACATCAAGTTTACACTAGTATGGAAGATTAAAAAATATTGATCGTTTCTTCGAAATGTTTTTTGCAAAGGTCTTTTTATGATGTTTTCTGAAGACAATTTCAATGTTTTTGACTTTGTTATACACTTCTTCACCATTGTGGGGTATGGACACAACCTCATCCTCAACACTTCCATTAAATGCCCTTTTCAATCTACAGTAAGGGTGATTAATAGGAAGAAATTTTCGATGTCTTGTATATACCGCCTTTTAACCATGCTTCAATTGAAGGTAACTAGTGTTTTCTTCACAAATGGGACATGCAAAATGACCTTTAACACTATAACCGCTCAAGTTTCCATATGCTGAGAAATCATTTATAGTGCAAAACAACATTGCACGCAAACGAAAAGTTTCTTGAACATCTGAATCGAACACTTCGACCCCTTCTTCCCACAACATTTTCCAATCATCAATTAAAGGTTTCAAGTAAACATCAATGTCATTTCCAGGTTGTCTAGGACTCGATATCATCTGGACAATATCACATATTTTCTCACAACAAAGGAGAAAGATTGTATATCATCAACATAACTGACCATGAACTGTGTTTGCTACTTAAGTTCCCATAAGGATTCATGCCATTAGTTGCAAGTGCAAGTCTTAAGTTTCTTGGATCTGCACCAAATTCTGGAAATGTTTCATCGATCTTCTTCCATTGTGGTGAATCAGCTGAGTGTCGAAGAAGATTATCACACTTTCTTCCGGCAATGTACCATTTAAGGTTCTTTGCATCTTCTTTAACAGAAAACATACGTTTCAACCTAGGTATTATAGGCAAATACCACATCACCTTAGTAGGTGCACCATCATTACCTTCATCACTAGTGTTTATGTCATTTTTCTTTTTAAACTGTGATAAACCACATGTTGGACAATACTTTAGTGAAACAAACTCTTTTGTGTACAAAACACAATCATTAGGACAAACATGTATCTTTTGATATTCGAGACCCATTGGACATAAAATTTTCTTTGCCTCGTAATTACGAATAGGTAGAGTATTATTTTTTGGAAGCATCTCCTCCAACAACTCTGTGAAACATTTGTCGATCCATCCATTCCTTGCTTTTAAACTAAACAACTTCAAAATTGCAGACAGACGTTTAAAGTTCGAGCATCTTGGGTACAACGGTTGCTCTGAATCATTTATAAGAGAATCATACAAATTAGCTCTTCCAAAATTATCTTCACCAACATCACATATCATGTCCTCTAAATGATCACTCAACCATTCTTCCACATAATCCATTCCTCGTGACGTGGTAGGCTGGTCTAGTACTTCACCATGCCAAGTCCAAACGGTATAAGTTCTCATTATGACGAACATGAATAGATGGTCACGCATATTGCCTAAGTCTTGGAGTATTTGATTAAGACAACGAACACAAGGACAAAAATATGTCATGTTCACAAACTTTGCATTTTGTTCAACATATTGCAAGAACTCCAAGACACCCTTTTCATATTCTTCACTGATGCGACGTTCATTCATCCAGCTTCAATCCATACTATGTTCGTAACATACTTCATCAGTTTTAATTTTTGAACTCTCACAAGGTTAGGCCCTACCCATTCAGAAAAAATATTTTTCATAATTTGCTAAGACACGTGCAAAGAAGTCTAACATGATAAATTTGATAAGATTTCGACAACATTTCGTATTGGTCTCCGAAATACACAAAATGAGAGTAGTCAAGGATGACCACAATCAAATATGCATCCGGAGAATAACACAAATTATCTGAACCGAAGTTTTATCAATTTTATCCATAAACTCCAACGTACATGTTATAGCAAATTATGAAAAATAATTTTCCCAAATTGTCCAATCGGACAATTCAAAATTTAATACAAATGATTAAAAGATTAATCGTTTGTTTTAAATTTCAAACGAGAATTAAGTTTCACTCAATGATTTGATACTTATAATCTAACATGCCAATCATAATAACACAACAAACTTCATCATATGTTTTAACTAACAACCCAATCACATGCATATTCAAAAGCCAATAACATGCATACACAAAATGTTTTCAACAAGAAAGTTAACCTTCTTAACAAATTAAAAACGCAGTGGAGGGAAATGGAGGAGTGCACCATTCAAGAACTGAAGAAATTGCAGCCTAAAAATGCTCAAAATCGCCGCCCAAGAACATGCGCAAAACTGCATAAAAACGCAACGAAAACACATTTTAATCAATTCAAATGGAAGAGAATCCATCAAAGAGTAACTTAATCCGAGTAAAACTAAGTTTAAACGGTGAATAAGAGAGAAAATACACCTGAAAATGTAATACCGCAGAGAGAAATTGCGATGAGGAAGATGATGAACAGTGCGTATAACTTTTCCGAGTGCACGGTTTGTGTAATAATAAGATCTTAGATGTCGGACCCCTACTTGGCCGACGTCATTTGAATACAATCCTAAATACAAATAAATTCATCACAAAAACAGTTGATTGATCGAAAGTATATAAAAAATGAAGATAGTTCTCAACTTTGCTTTCATATAAGCGATCACCCCTTCCTTTGCTTGTACAAGAAAACAATTACAAGTGACCTACTTTCTTTGTCTCATTTTCTTTCGAATAAAAAATTATCAAATATGAAAATTATGTAGTAATTCAAACTTGCAAAATATCTTACCCAAAATCAATTTCTACCCATTCAATTGTTTTTAACGTAACAAGTTTAAACTAAAACCCAACACCACATTAATGCTTCAAAGCTTAGATATCATTAATTTAACTTAAAATGATTATTCCAAACTCAATGATATCATGTCCCAATTTTTAATCTCACATCATCTTCACACTTTCAAATATTAAATATGTTTTTGTCTCTAAATTTGTATCTAAAATTGGAATTCATTTATGTTTCAAATTTCATACATTTTGATTTTCAAATTTTTAAAATAACTAATTTTAATCCAATAACATTAATTTCTTTTTATGTGTTAAACAATGTTTCAAACTAACATTTAAAATAAAATGTGTTAAATCATATAAACAGTTCATACGCCAACTTTAAACATCCTTTAACACAAAAAAAAATCATGAAGTTAGATTAAAATAATTATATCTATTTATTTTTAAAATTTGAAAACATCAAAGTTTGAGATAAACATAAATTCTAATTTTAGGTTTAAGTTTAAAGAGTAAAAACATATTTAACATCACATTCCATTCAATTCTAATAATTTAAACACAAATCAATATTCAAATGAATAAAAAGATATTTCTCCTTATTTTCAAGTTAAGGCTTGTAAAAAAAATTCTATCTTACTCGTAAATATCTTAATTCATAATAAAATAACATATTACTATAATCATGATAGATTGGTAGAAATTAATGTATTTAGCTCACATCTCACATAAATATATAAAACTTATACAGCACATATTATGAAAATAAGTAAAAAAATGTGGAGACATTAGAAAAAAATATTTGCTAAAAAAATAACATGATATTTACTAAAAATAGTGTAAACAAATCGAAAATCACCTTGACACATTGTTTAATATATCAAAAGAATTTCATGCAGTAAGACTATAATGACTATATCTATTTATTTTTAAAGTTTAAAGATCAAATTATATCTTGAAACAACAATGAATTCTAATTTTATGTTAATGTTTAGAGATTAAAAACATATATATAACTCAACTTTCAATTCAAATTCAAAAATTTAAATACAAATAAAAATATATTTCTTCTTAACTCACCTTATTAGTGTTCGTCACAAAAATATATAAATAAAAAATCCTATCTTATTCATAAATATCTTAATTCAAATTATGAAAACATATAATTATAATCATCATGAGGGTAGAAATTCAACTATTTAGCTCATATCTCACTTAAATATAAAAACTTACGCACACAAATTATAAAAAGGAAAAAATAGAGTAGAAATGTGAAAATAAATGCTCACTAAAAAAATGAATTGTTTAGATGATCCTAATATTTTCTATTTTAAAATTACAACCAAGAGAAAATATGAGAACAATTTCAATTTGTTTAGAGAAAGTAAAAAACATTAAAAGAATAAGTTTAAGGGAATGATAAATTTTAATAAATGAATCTAAATTATTAAAACTCTCTCTATATATACATATTAAACACATTTTAATTTATTTTTTAAAATCATTCATACTAAATATAAAAATTGGTCTGACATTCCTCAATTTAAAATATACTTCACAAGTGTTGCTTTCTTTCTATTTTTTTTATTTTTTTATAAATTTTGTTCCTTGTTAATATGATAAACCACATGAATATGTAAATAAAGTTAAACATGATTTTAATTTTTAAATATTGATTCCAAATTGAAATTTATTTTTTATTTTAAACTTTGATATAATTTAATTTTTAAATTGAAAAGTAAATAAACATAATCCTTATAATTCATCTGCTTTATAATTTTTTTTTCCTAAATAGTTTCATTTGATGCATTAAACATTAGTATTAAAGTTCCATTTACTTCGATACAATAAACATCTAAATAATAAATTAGTTTTATAAAACAACACGCGCATTTTTTTATGATTTAGTTTCTTATGATTTTCCATTGTCTATTTTAATTTAGTACCTAATTAATCATTATAAAATTCGAATCAAATCCTTAAAAAATTGTAACTTCTATACTTATTTATTCATTATTGCAATAAATTAATTGTGCTAAGTTCGTTTCTAAACGAATTAATTTAATTAGATGACGAATTAAAGAAAGGTCAGTTCCATGTATGAAATCTTATAGTCCTGTTGGTGGTTATGCTGTAATAAAAAAATTGATATATCAACATAATTTGATTTATTTGTTATTGATGTGTATTATTTCATATTAAAAAATGGTGTACATGGTGAAAAACAGCATGATAGAATAGTTGTTCTCTCGTGATAGGGTTTATAATTTTTTTAACAAAGAAATTATATTTTCACAGAATAATAGTATTGCAAAATTGTATAAAATAAATAATCTCATAAAAATATCCAAAGTACATATACTTTATAAACTGTAATTGTTTTTCTAAGAATTTTCACATTTTAAAAATTATATGATTTTATATTGTTGATACTATAAAAGATTATAAAAATAAAGTGATAAAATTAATACGTTTACTCTCTCTTTTATTTCTTATTATATTTATATTTATTTTTTAAACAAATGTCCTGGTGAAACAACAACAATCATTATAGCAAAAGTACAAATATTTAGTAAGTGAAAAAATCTTGTGGGATAAGTGATGTTACCTACTTTAGATGTATTTACTATCATTATAAACACCACCATTCATTCTCATTTTTATATCATATTTATATCATAGATACTTTATTAAATGTCTTTATAGCTTAATTCTTTCAAGTCGAGCTTCTTTATGCTAATTTTCTTCAAATTAACTTTTTTTTTGAATTTTTAAGACCGAACTTCACGATTAATTACTTGTGGATAGAACTCCTATAATCTTTCACTCTAGATTGTTTGATTACAGTAGGGTCATAATAATATAGTCAAGCGAGATTAGAGCACAGTTAAAACAACATGTTCGAGCAAAGTTAAAACATAATCAAAACAACATGATCGGACGAAGTTATAGTATGATAAGAACAACATGGTTGAGTGATGTGACAACATAATCAGATTAAACAACATCTAATCAATCATAAAATCATATCGAGTCATGATTAGGACGACGAAAAAATAAAAACCTATACTATATATAAAGGTTTGAGATATAACTTTATAATAAAATACACATAATATGCATTGATTCCGAACAATAATGTATTGATCTTATGATCGAAGTACCTTTTATAAGTAACATCCAAACAATTTTAAACAAAACTAGAAAGACACTAGAAACAAATAACTAACAATTTGTTAATATACAACACTGCTGGTACGCGACAACACAAATCCAGTTAAAAGGACCTAAAAGAGACATAATTATTAATTCCTGTTATCAATATATATAACCACTATTATATTATTATTATTATGATAATATATTGTATATCATTTATCATTATCAGTTTATATAATGTTGTATATGAATTGTTGAATAAGTTTTAAATTACCTGATTATTTTATGATCATATTGTTGTATTTTAACCACCAAAAAGTAACAATTACTTTACGACAGAAGAAAAATTATTCAGTGAAATGGTTAATAAACTTACATAACATAGTGGAATCTAAAATTTAATGACGTGAAAAGTGATGGGCTAAATTCATGAATACGAATAGCAACACAACAATTTCAACTTTATAGAAAAGAAAAGAAAAAGAAAAAGAAAAGACAGTTGGAATGAGAATCAGCAGGGGATTCTGCCGGCGCGATATTAGCCAGTGACCCGCCGTCTGCGGCGCACGTCTGGCGGTGGTGGTTCATAATGGGGCCAACTCCCCAAAATCATGAAATAAAGAAAGAAAGTATGATATGATAGTAACATCTCATTTGCACTCCCCTTGTATTCCTCAAACTTACACTTAAGTGCGAATATACTTTTTATAAATTTACACCAACTCATAAGAAATCATTTCACACCAGCTCAGATAATTTAATATTGGGTTAAATATGTTTTTAGTCCCTAAACTATTGGCTGTTTCTGATTTTCATCCCTCTTTCAAAGTAAGGTACAATTTGGTCCTCTTTTCGAAACATTCGTTTTAGTCCTCGGAATTTTGGTTTTAGTCCTCATTTGTTGCTAAATGAGGACCAAATTTTTAAACAGTGTTGAGTTTTCGAAGACTAACACGAACGTTTCGAAAAGAATAAGGACCAAATTTTACCTTACTTTGAAACAGGGATGAAAACCAGAAATGACCAATAGTTTAGGAACTAAAAACATATTTAACCCTTTAATATTATATGATATATTTTAGCCCTTACTTTTGGTTCTCAAAAACTTTCCAATTGTACATATAGAGTCTCAAGATTATCCAATTTGTACATTTATTCCTGTTTCATTTCTAGAACAATTATGATTTTATATTCAGACACTCGTCATTATCTAATGGTGAATCAGTCCCTTAATTTTCAAAACCTTTCCATCTATACACCTAATTAGTACATTTATTATCATTATAATTATAATTCATATTTAACTCGTATAATTATAAGATTTTACAATTTTGCATCTTTTTAATTCAAATTTTACTCATGGTCATGACAAAGTACAATTCTTAGAATCATTAAACAAAATAAAAAAGTAATATGAATGGTCATTATTTTTTTTTTCTAAATTGTGTGTTATATCACTTATTCACCTTTTTGAATGAATGAATTAATTTCAAGTAAAATGTAGATCTAATTAAAAGTTAATGTAAATTTATAAATTCAGTTCAAATAAAATGAAAATCTAATTAAAATGTAAATAAAATATACTTTATGTTGTTAGTCCACCCAATTAAAAAATGTGATTAAAGTTCATCTTTCTTTTCGACTGTAACACTAATTTAATTTATTAGTAAATAAAGCTTCAATTACAACAAAATCCAAACAAAATTAAAATTAAAGTTATTTTGTACACCCTTTATCTTCTTAATTGAATGAATTTTAATTAAAAATAAATCTCAATTAATATTATATATCATAATTTCAAATTTATCGATCATGATCCTGTCTGTGTACACTCGTAAATAAAAAATATGTGCTTTTACACTGATTAAAAATATAATTATTTATTAACATTTACTTTATTTATATTAAAAATAACTTGATTTTCTAAATTTCTCTTAATTACATAGGAGATGCTACCCGGATTTGAACAAGACATCAAATAACTTCGAATTAATTAAAATTTATTTAATTTTTCGTCCATCAAACATAAGCATTTTTCATATTTACGTTCAGAAAGTAATTGAAGATCATAAATTCATAGTTCTGGTATATTTATTGATCGAGATCTTCATTAAATGCTCCTTACGTGTTACAGAAGAGTGTTGGTGGAATCAATCTTTAAAAAGTTACAGCGTGAATTCTTTTCTAATTTTATAGCAACTAAAGGAAACCAGCGTATGATGTGATAGGATTAGCGTAAGCAATCAGAATGGCCTACAATTCCCTATATACATTGCTCAATGAATACAAAAAATCATATGCCTATATACACAAGATCTTCCATTAACTATCAATGGAAGAACTGAATATGCTGACTGTTTCATGTGAAGATCACCATGGACTTGCAACAGAAACAGAGTAAGGAAATCCTGTTTTCTCTAGCCACCAAAAAGTAGATAATTGCCTCCAATATACTAATTGACTCTATGCCATGGAAACTCGAAGACTCATAACATTCTGCTTGCTTCATTCACAGATACTTTCCCCTGTTATTATAAGAATAAAGGACAGGTCATGTTGTTTGTTATACCATCTATGATCTTTAGGACGTGCAGAGAATCCTTGGTTTTCCATTATTGATGTAAAGATGGAGCCAAGGATACTGAATTTAATAGAAAATAGAGATAATGTATATCATGATGAAATATGGCATTCAAGAAAATAGTGTAGCCTTATTCTTGAAGTGGAATAACACCGAACTAAAAAAGCTAAGAGAAAAAAAAATCTAGCAGGAATATGCCAGTAGTTACGATAAAGAGTGTTTGTCTTGAAAGTAATAGCATAATATGTGACCTTCAGAAGAAAAAAAATTATGTCACGAAAGCACACAATAGGAAGCAAATGGTAGGAAATATCTAGTAAAGCATTCATCCCCAATCAACTTACAGTAACTATGAATCATATGTAGAAGGATTTTAACCCTTCAAGTTAGTGATATGATCTGTGATTGACAAATATCATATTGAACTAGTAATGTTGACCCCCAAAAAAGCTTTATTTGATTTAGAATCATAAACCCACTAAAAAAAATTGCAGTCAATGATGAATGGTAAAGTGATGATTCGATGCAAATTCAAAATGTAGTATCACTTTTATAACCAGCGCAAATAAGGTTTCTGAAGCACCCTATTTGTTTATGAGAGAAAACAGTTATCTGATCATATATACGAGGCCATCAAAAAGGGAGAAATAAAGAGAGACACCTCAATTTGTGTTGTACTTTCAGAGGGGAACCAGTGCATGAGAACACCGAGATTCATGACAGCAGGTATCAATTTAAACAAAAGTGGAGTTGTAACCTGTATTTAATCAACGATAAGTTTAAATAATTCAAAGGAAGGAACGTATGACACAGCTAGGTGAATGAAATTACCAGACTGAGAGCCGTTGTCCCTAGAAGAAGAAGATACATTTTCCCCTAAAATATTATAATCAGTGGTCAGCAAGAGATAAGGATAGAACAGAGGGAAATTACATAAATCAATGGAAACAATCAAGTAAAGGTATCATGGAGGTGTAACTAATTTTTTCAATTAAACTGTAAATTTTTTGGGTTGATCGTAGAACAGTGGAAAACCCGAGGTATTTTTTCAGTGTAACTTGGGATGAACCTTGGGGAGAGATTTCACTAATACTTTTGGCCCACAAAAAGAATATTTGTGTTAGGCAATTTACGTAATGCACTGGAACTATAGCGAACTTTCCTATAGAGAAATGCTAAAATCATACTCTTAATACCTTGTTATTGGGTGATGTGATATCCAAACAAGTTCCAGAAAATGAGAGTTCTGTTAATTATTTAGTAGGCAGCACTCCATTTTCAATATACATTTTAAGTGTGTTGAAAAGATAATGTCAAGAGTGTGTTACTAGCACTTACATATCACACAATATATAGTTTACTCCTCTCTTTCCCACGTGAAATCCATTATTTTTAAAACCAGCAGATTTTATTTCTATTTGCAGCCATTGAGAGAAGTACACCAATGACAAACCCTCTTTATTAGGGACGACAATGAGGCATGGCAGGTGTAGGATTGACAGTCCCATTTCCATCTTCACAGTAAAAAATTATACCATAGTCAACAGGTATGAGATTTTTGACCCATCTCCATCTCTATTGATGGAGCACGGGTATACCCATCCCTGCACTTGTCCTCGACCCTAAACTATTTTGAATATTAATTAAATAATTCTTTTACAAAAAGTAAAAACATAAAATAAAAATATCAAATGTGTGCCTTAAAAATAAGTTACGAAATTGACTAAAAAAGAGTTCATATAAGGTTTTCTTTTTTAAACAACCTAATAAATTAAAAGTGTTTTAGTAATTTAAAACATGGACTAGTATGGAAACGGGTATGCGGACGGGTATATATGTACATAATCCATCCCCTCCCCATACCTAATTTAAAAAATTGAGTATTACCCATACCCATAGCCAATCAATAAGGGGATTCTCTATCAAAATTGGTACAAGTTCAGATAATACCCGAAGAGACAGGTTCATTTGCCATCCCTACTCTTTATGTTGATGTTCCTTGCATTATCTATCTACTTAGCAAACAGAAAACCATCATTTACGTTTCCCCCATTTTTCTGTAGTTGCATTTTAGGTTTGACATTTAGATTACACCAAACCTTTGCTTGTCTGCTTACTTATTCCATGAACTAACTCACTAATTGGAAACTATCCTTTGCAAATTGGCAAGGTACATAAAAAAGTCCAGGATACATTCTTTAATGATACGCCACTAGATGAAAAATGTCTCCATTGAACAATAACAAGAAATCATGGGTTAACTCCACACCTTGACTTGACCCAACGTTTTCCCATTTATTTGGATCCCTCTTCTATGGTTCCGACGTAGGATGTTCATTTCCAAAGTCGGAGGCTTCTTCACTCAAATTCTAAAACATTTTAACTATTGTCAAAAATCAGAATGCCGTATCCATGCCCATTCATCTTTATTTGTTTCATAATTAACATTGTAGATCAGATGTAACATACTATGTCTCCATACGTGCAAGGTCAATAGCTAACATCTGTTCAGTTCAAAATTTCTCACAGAAGGGGTGGGAAAATCATCTGACATTATTGTCAAACAATACCACTAAAGAGGGGGGAGAGAGAGAGAGAGAGCAAAAACCTCAACAAGGTGAAGATTTGAAGCACGACTCAGGAGGACAAAAGCAAATTCACCTATTTGGGCAAGCGAGATACCAACCTAAACAGCCATTCAACGTGACATAAGAAACTGTCTATAGTTAATCAATATATCATCCAACAAGCTGACTTATTGACTTACAATAAATGCCGTCTTAAGGCTATAACCAAAGGCCTTGGTGACTATAGCAACAACAGCAGTTTTAACGACTACAACCAGAATAACAGATGCCAGCAGGATATCCACATGGTTCCAAAGGAATTGCACGTGTATAAGCATTCCAATACTCGAGAGAAAGAGAGCTGCAAATAGGTTACGAATTGGTTCCACCTACAAAAGAGAACTTCTAATTTAATCAATAACTGAGAATAGTTCATAATTCAAAAGCAGTAAATTATCCCCAAATACATCATTTGTATGTATTTTCATAGGAAACAGAAAAGTGAGAAAAAGAAGTACAACTAGGAGGTTAAAACGAATCTTTCAAAGTCTATATACAAAGGGTGGGGAAAACAAAGTACAAAAGCAATAAGGCTGCCTGATGTGTCACATATTAAAGATATCAGCTCCCTTAAAAATAACATGAGCTGAGTACAAAAAAACACAAAAGTGAAACTGAGCACCTAGAAGTGTGGGAGAAAAGAAACATCCCAAAACATTTTGGAAGAGGCATGCCCAGTGTTCCAAAATTGGGATAATAGAAAAAACCAATCCTTGTAACACATGGTATTTGCAAGACAAAAGATGATACAATAATAGACTATGTGAAGTGCAGCCCAAGTGATCCAAAGATAAACGTATCTAAGACTAAAGAATATGAATAATTATTAGAAAGTACTTCATGTATGCAAAGCAAAATAAGTCTGACACAAGTCAGAAGTTATCAGCATGAGTAGTACCTGGTCCAAAGTATGTTGACCGAAGTCTGTTGTGGAAATCATAACACCAGCCATAAATGAACCCAGCTCAAGACTAAGGCCTAGCTTATCACTGCACTGGAAAGATATTATAAAAATTTAGCAAAATGTACATCATCATTGCTAATGTTTAACTAATAGGCTGCATAATGGGTCTAAATCCCTTTTTTAAGAAGGAAGCCTGGACCCCCATCCAGGAATCCGTACATGCATAAAAAATATTCTTCATTCCAAAAATAACATGCATGGCATTGCAGTCTAGCATACATCTGTTTCAAAAAGAGTGCACAACTTATGGATAAAAGAAGCAACAAAATGATAAGGAATCAGTAACAGCAATCAGCATTTGTTTTTCTTACCCATGCAGATAACAAGCAGAAAGCAACAGCAGCAAGCTGATAAAGTTCATTAGTCTGGAGAGCAGAAAAATAATTCATGAGTTGCTAATAGTGCTAGCAAGGCAATAGCAAATAAAAATGTTATAGCCTAACCTGAGATGATAGCCGCATCATAAGTTTAAGAAACCGAGGAACAAATGACCATGACAATATGGATGTAGCAGTGATGTACAAAGACAACACTAGCAGCCTGAAATTCAAAGTGGTTAGATAATTAGATCCTATCCCGATGACGGTATGCTGAATTTAAGGTCAATTGCACCTCCCCAGAAAGAAAACCTATATTTCAATAAAACTGAATTTTTGTGGTCACTCTCTTTACAAAAATAAAAAATCATGATGCATCATACCAGCACTCTGTTTCCAGAAGTCTACCCACAGAAAAGTTACAGTTCAACCACAAACTATGGTCTCCCGTTGTTATGTTTTATCTAGTTTAGAAGACAAATTCCAATATATCTTGGTAATATTCATGTAAAGCTCAAAAAATGACTACAAGCCATATTCCTAAATTGTAAGATCTTGGAGCTTGCTTACATTAATTTGGATAACAACTTCAGGAAGGTAATTGCATGCAGTATATATTAAAGTAGAAAGGTGTAGATTTAGCAACACTACGCAGTCCAATTGGCTTGCACTGACTGAAGTTGTTAGTGATCACTAAGCAAAAAGGGAGTTTATGAAAAAGAACAGTGAAATCAGAGTGAGAAAGTGTAGATGGAAAGACTTACAGTCTCCCCATTGACATTATTCCTTGCAAAAGGCCACTGTTACCACCCAAAACTGGGAGCAAAGCAAATAGTAAACCCACTGCACAATCCTGATATATAACAAGTGGTAGAGGAAAGATTGATATGCAATATAAGTCTAACTTAAGAGCATATTACTTTATGAAAAGCTAACGAGCTTAACATTTAAAACACCAACTAGAAAGATACCTGAAAAATAAGAGTCCCAATTGTAATTTGAACATGAAGAGCATTACTACTATTTCGCTCCACCAAAAACTTCACCACCTGGAAATAGGTAAAAAAAAAAAATAGCGAACCATGCTTAGAATCAACTAGAAACCACTGATAACAAAATATTTACAGTATGTTTCTGGGAAATGGTGTAAAAACATACTACTGCTGTTGATGACATGGACAGAAAGGAACCCACAAAAACACCCTCAGACAATGAGGCTCCAAATAACTGCAAACCAAATGCACAATAATATTTATTGAAAAAAACTTGTAAATCCTTAATTCCATTGAAGAAAAAATCAGACAAGTCAGCACCATACCATGGAAAGAATGCCACACATGAACATAAAAATGACAATTTGAAGTAGTCCTCCAAGAACAGCAACAGCCCCCACAGCTTTTAACTTCATGCATAAAAAGTTTAAAATAAGAAAATGGAAACAGAAAAGCTTTAGTAATACACAAGCCCAAATAAAAAACCTTAGAAGGGATAATAATACATTTCTTTACAAACTTAAAATATGGTTTGAGATTTAGTAAGAATAGAGTTATAGCAAGAAATTAGATAAAAGTGAGAAAGAAGTTTTTGCAAGACAAGAATAACAAACCTTTGCCAAGGAAAATTCCAGCCCCAAAGCAAAGAGAAGAAACACTACACCAAATTGTGCAACAGTCTCAACCTGCATAAAAGTGACAAGAAAAATAAGGATATCAGGTGCAAAATGACTGAGTAAAAGCATAAAAACAATTAACAGCTTAAGTTGATGTTTCAAGTTAATGTAGTGGAAACTTATGATGATCATGATATGTGCACATATGAAGAAACCTAGATCTGAAGGTCAAGATTGTACACGCAAAAGTGATTTTTAACCACCACTACAATAAGTGAGGCACAAGTTTTATAAAGATTGATCAGATTGGAAACTCAACATTTGCCCAAGAACCCTTAGAATTTAGATTTAAGCCTAAATTAACTTCACAAAATTGGCTTGTTAGGTGAGAGTTGTCCCCCCACTTATATACTCTACTTTGAATTTATCTTTAGTCAATGAGACAAGTGTTTTTTAATACACTTCCTCCCATCCAACACCATCTTGAAATTTGGATTTAAATGAACTCAATCTCATAAAACCTGCATGTAAATGAAGAGTTGCCACCCCTACTTTGACACTATTTCTAATATATGTCGAACTTGAGTTTTTCCCAGTAAGAATGGTATTGAGTCACTTAGAACAACACACCTGCACCATTTCACTAATAAATTTCAAACCGCCAGGTCCAATAAGTGAGCCTGCAAGAAGATAGCCCACGATAACCTACATGTTTTAAGAAAAATACATGAAATCCAACATTGTAGAAAGATTTCCAGTCAAATAAATTACTTAATATCCCCAAAATATAATTTAAATATGAAAATCATCTACTGCATAAAGGACATTAAATGTCACAACGAGAAATAGTAACAATCACATACCGGTTGTCCCAAACAAGAAAAGACAATCCCAGCAATAGCTGCTGAAACTATTACAACCACCAAATCTGATATTAGCCTGCATAAGCGTGCAGTTGTTCAAAGGTTGACAAAGTCTCATAATAGAACAAACTGACGAAACCACAAATTTCAAGAACTACAAAACACAAAGGATCACAATCTAATATTATAAAAACTTCATAACTATAATCTTGTTGAAAAAAAATTGGATACTCATTGGAAAGTAAGTTATCCTTCACTCTAAAAGCCATTGATACCTGGCAACTGTATTTTGAGCACACAAAAATAACTTGAAAGTATTTGGTGAAAAAGCCTTGCGCAAGAAAAAAAAACCTAAACCCAATTACTTTTTCACATGAAGAAAGAGAAAAGAACAAAAAGGGGTATTGCAGGAAGATTCATCTGACATTTTCACAATTATACCTTCCAATGAACACAGCTTCGCTCTTAACACTAATACATCATTAAAATAACACATTCCATAATCCAGAAGTGCTGAATTATGAACATAAATCAGCCCAGATACAGAACATTTAGTCTAGACTTAAAGCAATTTCTTAACACAATCCTATTCTTAGATTAGTCAATCAAGCTGATAAAGAATTCCCTGAGCAGTAATTGCAAGGATAAAAGTCATAACATATACACCTCAAATCCACTTGAAGCACAGGATATTTGGATTTCTTGTTAGACATGACGAAGACATTGTCCTGTCATGCAATAGCATAAACAAGTAAGGAGGTTGAAACAAAAATAAAGGTAGTTTAACATCATATTGAAGAACACCAGAGGAGTAAGGCCTTTTAGCACACCTTTTTATCGATCAAAGTTGTCACATCATCGGAATCTTCATTTTCCAGTGAGAACACATCCTGAAACTGAAATGCTCTCGTAGCACTACAGTAAATGATCATTTAAAAAAGATAATGTGTCATTGTGTATGCAATCGGGATTACATGATTACATCTAATAATTCATTATAAGATGCAACTGAGAAACTACATTGGACAAGACCATACTTTCCCTCATGTGTATCATTTCTCTTTGATTTCTCATGAGTAATTTTAGCTACAGTCTCCAATACAGCCTGCAAAAAGAAGACCAGATGCTCAAAACTCATCTTTACATTAAAAAGAAGAGTGGGATAACAGATATATAGACTCATGTCATGTAACTTCTCAAGCAATGTTTGAAACTGAATTTGATGTACATTTAGTCCTACTCATTTTATACACACACAATGAAACATCAACTTGTTATCAGCTGAATAATCCAATTCAACACAACTATTGAGACCCAGAGTATAGGACCTACCTGCTGATCTGCTACACTGCTATTGAAGCTGCTTTTGTCAGATTCTGTTAAAGATGAAAAAAACAGTGAGAATAGCAGACAACCTACTAAAAAAACTCAATGAGCTTCAGATCTATAAATTGATTTGTGACAGCTGAATCTAGTATTTCATTTCACAAGCAAAATCTGAAAAATAAATTACAATACAGCATCATTTACACTATATTTAATCAATAACAAATCATCCATGCTGACATCCATAATAAAACCACAAAAAAGACAGATAAATTGTAGCAGTATAGCAATTGTTATGCAGTGTTAAAGCTTATAAGAATAAATGCAGATCTTATCAATTCCATACCAGTACTAATGCACCCATTAAAAACATTTTAATGTACATGAAGCATCCATTTTTTATTTTTTTCAAACAAGGTTTTAGCTTTAGACTAAGCATGAGGTACTGAGGGGGAAAATGAGATTTTTTATGCATCTCTCAACATGAACCCCAAACACATCTCTTGACAAGAACAGTTCAACCCCCACACCATGATTTACTGCTAATTTCACAAACATAGAACAATACTGTTTTCCTTCAAACCTTGTCATCGATTCAGAATATATAGATGCTATAAGTACTCATTGTGCAACAGCGAGAATTATAACACCCCATCACTCCACCATCATTGGGCAACAAAGAACAAGAGGGAAAGCAAACCAGTTGATATGCAGTTTCACTTTACCCCACCTACTTATAATCTCACGATGAAAAGAATACAAACACCCAGCCCAGAAATGCCAGAACGGTGAAGATCGAGAAGGAGGTGAATTGTCTGAGTAAATCCCCCTCCACACCAATCTCCACTGCACATGCTCACTCACCTCTTCCATAAGAAGCTCCAAGCCTAGAACCCCGTCAACCATAAATCTACCTAGAAGGTTATAATGCTCCATATTTACTTCTAGCAACCCGTTCACTACTTTACAACTACCCAGCTAGCGAACCAGACTATCCAGCCGATCGAGCAAAATACCCAAGTACACTTGCCAATCCCAAATTGCATTCCAACCAACCCTAGACAACCAGACAAGATAACACGCCTCAGTTTAACGCTTACCACCAGACTACCTCAAAATCCCCTGGGGGACCCAAGTCCACCAGAATAAAGAAAACCTAGAACCTTCTCACTTGTGGTTAAAGCACGAAAAGCATCACCTTCCCCTGACAAATGAGAATGGCACCATCCACACCACCCTCTGAAATATCCTGCGCACTGTAGATGTGATCCTCCCTCCATCACACTAGGTCAAGCATTACAGGACTAGCCGGGATTCTTTTTAGAACAAAAGTCTATTTGTGCAATTTCGCTTAATAAAAGAATCATCTCGTGTATTCATCCCACAACTTTGGCCTCCTGGGCCAAGGTTCTCTTTCTTCCAAGCTATAATAAGACTACACATACACTACAGTTCGTATTTGTCTTTAAGACTCTCCAGCAAGTAGCATGTTCTGTTCTCTAACACAAACACCGAGTTACTTCCTCCCCAACAAAACAAACAAATTAAAAAAAGAAACGGAACTTTAAACTACACCGCAAAATTACATTTTGTTTAGAAAATGGGAAAACAAAACCTTCTGGTTGGTCATTCTCAGAAAACTCCTTCTCGAGAACGCGATCGAACATCTTGGCCAAGGTGTTGTTGGATTCGGGTGACGTCAAATTGGCTATGTTTCCGTAGAACCTCTCGCGCGTTTCCTTGTCCGATCTGGCCGCGCTGCAAACCCTAGCGCAGATCGCGAGGCACATAACGCAGCACCAGAGCCCAAAAGCCCGCCGCTCCTTCGGGCCGAGAGTCGCCGTCGTCATTGTCGTTCCGGTGGCGAAACTTCGGGTCGGGTCGGGCCAAAAAAAGGGTTTCGCGCAGAAGTGGGCACAAGGAGAAGGAAATGGAAAGGAAGCGAATGAATGCAGAGTGGGAAAACGGTTTTCTCTGTTTTCAGAAGAAGCTTGTTACACTTCTCGTTAGTTCCATTTGCATTATCGTGGTTGGTATTGTTGTTATTGTGAATGCGTCAATGCAACTTCGCTCGTTTTTTCCTTTATTGGGGTTTTGCGTAATTTCATTAATCTTTTACGGGAATAAATATCTAAATTTTTTATATTTGTTATTTTAGTAAAAAATAAATATTTTCACACCATTAAATAATTATAAGTGTTTTACAGTGTTTACATATTTTATCATGTATAATATGAAAAAAGTTTAATTTTCCAGGTGGGTTTCTATAATTTATTATTTTGAGCTAAACACCTTAAAAATATTGTTTTTATTTTTTATTTTTTTGGTAGCTTTCTATTTTCTTTCCCCTCACTTTTTCATGTCCAAGTTTAGTTAGTTGGAAGGAAGAAACCTTTACGTTTTGTGTTTTAAAAGATTTGGTGGTAGTTGAGTCACTTTTATTTGGTGGTGCAACTAATGTGGTGGCCTGTTGCTTTTGGAAGAAAATTGTACTATTATTATTATTATTAATTATCAGATCTCTAGATTATGAATTATTACATAATAGCATAATATTCAACGTGAACTAAATATTAAACTACAAAATCAAGGATTTGCCGATAATATCGACAATGTTCCACTTCAAATTGGCCTAAAAGTCATAGCAAAACAGTAGTGTGAAACCCAATACAAGATGAAAGAATTTAACCACTATTTTTACTTTATCAATGTATGTTTAATATTGTTAAGTTCTTAAGTTCTAATGATTTTCATACAAAGATTTTGAAATCTCACAAGAAAATAAGTTTCAAATGTCACATGGCATGTTCAGCACTTTGCAGTGTTATTTTTGTTGAGAGCTACGTATTGCGGTGCATTGATGACAATTTATGACTAACGATTAGGACATTTTAATTCTTGTCTTCTTCGTTAACTACCTATTTTACTGTTTTGGTAATTTAACAATGTCACTTTTGTTTTTTGTTTCTCTATGTGGTTGAGTGGTCACATGTTCATTCATGATTTTTCTTCACAAGAAAAGAAGTGTGACAAGAATATGTGTATTTGTGTCCATTCAAATGCTACGTGTTCTAGAACACAGGAGTGTGGCGTCCACAAGTTCAGGAACACGTGTCACCAGATTCGATCCTCTTTCTCTTATCTCATCCACTAGGTTACATCGCAAGATAGTTGTGAAGCCAAGGAAAGGAAAATAAACTGATAAACACAGAAAGAGAGAAAGAGAAAGAGAGACCCTTTTGAATGGAGTCTGTTCTAAGCCAGGTTGGTGTAAGTTTCTTCAATGGGATTACCCCAAAAGGGGTTGTTAGTACCCATTTCAAGGGTTGTTCTTTTGGTGTTGGTGGTGGTGGGAAACCAAGGCGTGTGGTGTTGGTGAAAGCTGAGGCTGTGGGTATAAACCCTGATATCAGGAAGAGTGAAGAGAAGGTGGTGGATTCTGTTGTGGTCACTGAACTCTCTAAGCCCGTCACTGCTTATTGCAGGTAAGCTTCACTTTATGAAGCTCTTGCTTTCTGGTTAGTTCTAACATTGTATCATACTTTTCTGCGCCATTTTTGGTTAAGCAGAAAGGATCAAGAAAGCAATAGAAAAGGGTGCATATATCATTATTATTATTCAGATGATGAAAATAGAGTGTGATGCATGTTGAATGGAATTATTTTCTAATTTCTACGATTTGTTGTTTAAAACTGTGCTCTATCAGGCAAAATGTAAAATGGTGATGATTTCTGATACGTTTCTGGGTATGAAACCTATCTAAAACAATCACTCACACACTCACAATCAAGAATCAAACTGTAAAAATCAAGAATCAAACTGTAAAAAGAATGAGTTTCTATATTTCTATTCAACAAAGTACACATACAACACTATACGGGAGCCTAATCCCCTCCACGAGACAAATGTTCCTGTCTATACTCAAATGAATACAAAAATCCATAATGCCCCCTGTATATAACACACACCCTAATTATAAATTCTCTCTTCCCCTTCCCACTAACTAATTGTCAAACAACTCTTCCCTCCTAACTGTCCTCTCATTTCCTCTTCCTTCTATCCTATTACCTTATATCTTATCAATTTCGCTTTAATTCTTTTCACAAAAACTCACAATGTAGCATATAGATACCAGAAGAAATATTGATCATACCTTGATATGAAATATACGTTCCTTGCTGAAGCATGAAAGAAAAACAGAATCATTCACTGAATATTCATATGGCTTCTTTTAAGCAACAACTGTGGCTTCAGAACTATGAATGACACAAAACAGGATACGATTCTCCAACTGCTGAATAGACCTTTTCTTACATATCAAATTATAAAATATCATTCTTACATTAGAAAGAACGTAGTCCAGTTCAAACTCATGTGTACAGAAACAAGCTCTATATTGGTGCTTTGTTACTAATACTAAAAGTTGTGTTAATTTTACATGGTGTTTACATCCCAAAAATCTTCATCTTACTGAGTGCTTTGGTGCAGATGTTGGAGATCAGGGACTTTTCCTCTATGTGATGGAAGCCATGTTAAGCATAACAAAGCCACTGGTGATAATGTTGGACCTCTTCTTTTGAAGAAGTAAAATTATGATGATCGAACGTGGCTTATGTTGTGAAGATTCCTTTTAAAGTCTATTTTGATTTGTATCTTTGCAATAATTTTGTTGAAGTCGGCTGCGAGTGTCAGTTTCGTTTTTATCTTCAGCTGCGAGTGACAGTATACAATCATGTGAAAGCAATTTCTTAAAAGATTGTATTTATCCAAAATATATAGTCCTTGAGCTAGAAGGAAAGCCTTTATTTATAGTGCATTATACCTATAATATTTTTATCAATGACCTTATTAGAGAATCTAACAATGAAACTAATTAATTCATTTCAACTAATTGAGAATGAGTAATTTATAGTTAACATGTAAAATATCAGTCGATTCATTTATCAACAGCAACAACTTTAAAGATTTAATTAAGGGGGTGTGTGTCACTCTGCAAATCTTGCCTTCTACAAGACTTCAGATCCAAGAACAATCATGATACCCATTTAATAGCTCTTCAAACTGTCAAATCAACGGTGCGAAATACAAATCTACAACCATGCTACAAAGCAATGATCCCTTGTATAGAATAAAGCATTTTTTAAACGCCAGAACATTAATAATCGCTGACTTTCATATTCATTCAATTTATAAAAGGCTGGTCGACAGTGACTGAAATCAACAATCAGTATTAAATACTGTTACAGAAAGTTCTGATTATTTAATCTTCAAAATTGTACAGGAGGAAGGAGACGGATAGTCTACAAGTAATGTGGTCAAGACAAGTATCATCATGTGCCCAAAACAGCACCTAAAGTGTCTCTATCCAAGTAAAATAATGTTTCTCCACCCACCTCAATACCAAACACCTAAATACGTCGTTTCTTTGGTAATCTGCAGCCATTATGGGGTTTTCTAGTGGTATCTTCAATGAATACAATTGGATTTCTACCGCCTCGAGAATCAGAAGTAAAGCCCTCCTTCCAGCTCAGTATCGCTTGCCTTTTTCTTCTAAAATGGGTAAATCCATTCACTTTCATGACCACAGATTTCAATCCCAAAGCCCTAGACCTCCGGCCCACAACTTCCGCAGTTGCCTCGGCGGCATACCTAGAAAGCTTTTGCCCTGATTTCAGGTCTTTCAATGAACCAGCAGAGCCACTGAGTTTTACATTTCCTTTAGAATCTGTTACAGTCACAAAGGTATTATTACGTAACATCTTTATATGAACATGATCAGCATCCTGCTCATACTGATACTGAAAGGAACCACCTCTCCTAAAATCATCTGCATCTAAAATTCCTCTTACAAAGTCCATTGGCCTAGAATTCCAGCCAGTCCCAACATCATTCTTGCTTTCGAGGTTTATGTTCTCTTTATCTTGCATAAAATCGGGAGGGGCGTCTGCATTTGCTTTCACATTCTGGCCCAGATTATTCCACATTATGCTATTCACGTTCTCTCTATTTTGCATAAAATTTGGATAAGCGTTGGCATCTGCATTCACATTCTGGTTCCCATTATTCCAGTTTCTGGGTTTTAGGTTTTCTAAATTCTGCATGTCTGGACGAGCATTCCCCCCTGCATTCACATTCTGGCCCAGATTATTCCACATTATGCTATTCACGTTCTCTCTATTTTGCATAAAATTTGGATAAGCGGGATCTGCATTCACATTCTGGTTCCCATTATTCCAGTTTCTGGGTTTTCGGTTTTCTAAATTCTGCATGTCTGGACGAGCATTCCCCTCTGCATTCACATTCTGGCTACTTTGAAGCCTCCTCCAATCAAAATTTGAACTTGAAAATCCCCTAACATGTCCTGCAGTTACAAGAGAACCAGACGCTAAATGTCAAGAAAATTCAAATAAACAAGTAATCAGTCACTACGGCACCACCCATATTTCAAACCAAATAAAAGGAAATAAGTACTAAAAAAACTGAAGATAAATCCCCTTAAATGTAGGCATCCAAAAATAATCATAATGAGAAAAACATATATGGTCTGAAGTTATTCAACATGAAGAACGCAAGATCATCATCATCTCTAATAGCTTGAAGACCTCGTCAAAATCTTTAAAAAGAAGGGCTCAGTCATTTTTCCACAACAATGGAAGCTTAAATTTTCACTCCTCCATATAAGAATAATAGAAATGAGTCTATCTCTCTTGGCATTACAAAAAATTAACTCCTCCAGACATAAGAAAAATGAGATTCTACAAACAGCTATGGAAAAAGACCGGTCCAAGTTCCGCACCAGGTTTTAAATTACAGTGACTCTTGAATTTTCGTTCGGATCATTGATTTTTCCAAAAGTTACAGACAAATATGGCCGCAAATATGGTTGCAAAGACTTAAAAACAATATGGTTGCCAAAATCACGGGGTCAAAAACCGTTTTCCAAAACCTTTGTTAGGCATACAATACGAAACCACGAGCAAAGCACTCGTGTACAAATCCAACATCGTATCTCATGCTATTATCACACACAAAAAACACAATGTGAACCTAAAACTGACGAACTTCTAAGCATGATTAAAAACTCCACCAAAGTGAACTCCATAACAAAGTAACAGCTTCATTCACCAATTTCGCACAAACCAAACAACGCAAGTCAGGACAAAAATTGAACATTCCCTTTTCCATAATATTATTTTCCGTTCGAAAACAGTCAACACGGTCTCTAATCTCTACCCATCCACACATCCAAAATACGCTGTCAAATTACGAATGTAAGAATCCCTACAATTTTCCATTTCCTCAGTCGAGAACCAAAACGAAATATGAGTAGATCCGTTTCTCCATTTCAACAACGATGAAAGTGAAAGCAGAGAGATTCGAAGAGTACCGTCGTTTTGAGTTAAGCGGCGAGGTCGCATAGCGGCATCGAATGGAAACGCAGGTTTTGATGCAAGGAGAGATACGAGGGAAGACCCACGGCCATGGCGAATGCAAGAGAAAAATCGATACATCAGTTTTTTTGTTGTAATGTTAGGGTTTGGGTTTGAAGAACTCAGATTCTGATTTTCTGTTTCGTTTCTTCCTAAGTAGAAAAAAAGAACTGAGTACTTAATTTTTTTTTTCAGTTAAAAGACACTGGGCTTGTTTAAATGGGCCTGCCGTATTGTATTGGTAGACTGTGTGAGTAGGCAGATGCTCCCTCCACCACCACCAAATCCTTCTTACACCTTTCCAAACCTTCCCAATTTTTTTTTAAATTCAAAAGTACCCTTTTTTTACTTTAACTATATTTATTTACTTTTTTTAGCCAAGATCAAACACCATGCCCTGCAAAACAAGTAACAAAAAATTAATATTATGATAAGACATTCAGAGCATGCATTGTTATGATTGTTGACTGCTGACTGGTGAACACAATAAAAGCAAAAGGCTGCCAAGACATGAAAGCCACATCAGTGAAACGATTCACATAAATTCATAAATAAAGATACCCAAGAAATTAAAATTGAAATCAACCTGAGACAAATTGCTGAGACTCCAGAGATGTGAAGACTCGTAGCAGGGGAATTCGCGAAAAAGATTGTAGATTCTGCAGGGCTTTACATCTTCTGGAAGGCCAGCGATGAAGAGGGTGCAAACCTCTTTTGTGGAGGGTTGAGGAGCACCGTAAGAACCGAACACCGCTTGTTGTTGATGCTGAGCCACATATGGCGGATGCCCATGGTGCACCGGCGGGACAACCGCGCTAGGTGGTGGTGGTATCACCGCCAACAATGGAGGAGGTTGCGGAGGCGGCAGTTGATAGTACTGGTGGTAACTGAGAACGCCCGCCTGTTGGGGCTATGAGTTCACACGTGACAAGCCTGGAATTTTGGTTTATATTTTTCTCAATTGTTTCATTCGGTTTGGGGGCTTAAACGGATGTCAACATACGTTTGTCCTTCAATCGGATGTCAACATCTGTTTGTCCTTCAATCGGAAGTCAACATCCGTTTGTCCTTCAACGCATATTCATATCCGTTTAAATATTACTCAAGGGTAGAAAAGGAACGGAGAAATGCAACGGTTGCCACATCCGTTTTAATATATTTATAAAAAATATTTTAATTATTATTTAAATAATAATACACAAATTAAATTAATAATAATTATTTTATTTAATAAAATAAAATTAATTTATAAATAAATAATTAATAATTTTTAAAAAATTAAATAATATTTATATATTAATTTAAAATACAATAAATTAAAAAACTAAAAATTAAAAAAAAAGAAACTCAACGGATGTGGCACATCTGTTGAAGAATTTTTTCTTCAACGGATGTTGACATCCGTTGACATCCGTTGAAGAAAAGAGGTGGGGGTGTTGGATATTTTAAAATATAAAGGATAGTTTTGAAATTTTAAAAAAATGTGGGGGTGCAGGGAGTAACCCTCTAATGTTTCGAACAAAAAGAAACATCGAAAAATCTGAGTTAAATGTTCTCATGTTATTTCTTGTGTACGTGGACTGAGACTTTCACTCTTGGACTGAGACTTTCAGTGTCAATTTCACTCTTGAAGTTTTCTACTGTTATTTAAATTATTCCTTTCAGTTACCAAAGAATAATTCGACTATTAAAAATGACATTTTCTACAAAAGAAAACGGGTCAATTTGACCTGTTTAAATCCAGTTCAACTTTCATTCGCTAAAAACAGGCTAAGCCAAGTTGACCTATCACTAAAAGAAAAGGTTGAATTTTATAACTTAACATACCGAACTGAGCAGGCTCATGCTAGGTTGGAAGGGTTGTTGGACAGATTGTCGAGCAGGTTGGATTGTATTTTGAATTATTTATCATTTATTTAAATCCAGTATCTCTACTTACTTTGAGTTTCTCAAAATACAAAAAAAAAATTCACACATTTAGATTTTTTTAGTGATACTGAGTGTTATGGTGAACGAATTCCTTACATTTAGATTTTTTTAATGATGTCGAACTATCGGATTGACATGTCAGATTATCAAACTAGACGAATTGTGTCAGATGCTAGATTGAAGATGTCATCTCAATCCGTTTTTTTTCAGCTAAACTCAAGTTTACTCATGAGACTATGTCCTTTTTACCACCCTTAATTTTCTAACCATTGTTTCAATGCAAAGGTTCTTTTTAGACATTGTTTATTTTATGTTTCAATACAATGTTCTTTCTCTTATTCATAGTCGTCGGAAACTTTAGATGTTTAGTCTTTAGGGAAGAAGCTGTGTTCAAAAATGACTTCACATGTTCGTATGAACATGTCAAATTGAAGAAAAAAAGTGTTGAAGTAGTGGAAGTAATTAGTGAAATAACATACTATATTTTAATTAGATAACCAATTTGAGGTAAAGTGAAATCATACATATGATAAAAGCAGATGTTATAAGTATAAGAATAGATTTAATCTTGTCAGGCATATCATATCACAGATTCGAAGATATGAAATTTCTTCTATTTACTGTATTAACTCATTTTCTTCATTCATTATTGTTTTTTCTCTTTTATTCTTTTGAATTAAAAAGTCAAATAAGTAGATGGTTTCGAATTGAATTTAAAGTTATCAAACTCAATAATCACTCCTTATAACGCTTTTAATAAATTCGTGCACATCATAGAAAAAGTTCTTTTGCATTTTTCATTTGTAAAAGAATGCAAGAAGGTATTCTCACACAATCAAATAGAGAAATTGATTGCAACTCTGTATAGTTTAAGCTAAGCTGAATCTCCCATTGAAGTTTATATTGAACATAAAAACCTTCCATTGAAGTTTGAATCGCGTAAAAGGGTGGTTGTGCAGCTCTAAAGAAAACCTTGAACTCCACGTCCTGCTATTGTGTCTCTATATATAGAAAACGCTTCTTCCATTATCTTGGCTTGGGCCAACAATTCTGCTCTTTTTCTTCCGGAAGGATGAGTAGAGAGATAGTCTCTAAGGGCAGACTCACCAGTAATCTTTCCCAGCTTCTCATAAACTTTAGGTGCCATCCGGGGATCATAGCCAGCTGATGCAATTAACAACAGCCCAATGTAATCGGCTTCTATTTCCATCCTGTGAATAAATTGAGGTTTTTAGAAAATTTGTAACCCAAAGAACCAAACACTAAAAGGATATTCCTATTGTTGATGGGTTCATAATTAGCATTGCATCACAGAAGCTTGTTGTAATTATAATAATCTTCAATTTCAATGAAAATCTACCAAGACGAACAAAAACTGACGGTTTGAACACAACCAGACGTGTACAATTTCAATGGAAAGCCAACCTTAAAAAGCAGAAAGGAAACACAAATAGTGTTAGGGATTCAGGTAAGAAATCTAACTCACTCACACTCTTACGCTCACAGAAACAAACACCACACAGTATGAGATGAATAATGGGTGTGTATGCACAAGAAAGAAACAAGAATACAGAATAGTCCAGGAGCTTAACCTCCTTCACCAGGTGCTATGACCGGTCAACAAATCAACAAATGTCAAACTGTCTACTTGTAACTACAAAAGAGGTCCTTTTTATAGACCTTTTCCCGCCCCCTTAACTGTCCAATAGTTAAGTACTCATCTTTATTTCTCTACAATCTTTCTCCTTTCACAAACCCTCCCGGTCCTAACAAATAGTATGAACAAATCTAAAGCACAAATAGTATGAACAAATCTAAAGCACAAATAGTATGAACAAATCTAAAGCACAAATAGCAGTAGAAAAAGATAATTAAAAAGAAGATAAGAGGATAAGTGATAGGACTCCTAATAAGGATCATAAGGTGGGAAGTGCACATGGACCTATTACTCAACAAGGAACAATTATAGAAGGAACAATGAGGCCCAAAATATGGAATGTTTGTCATAAGAAAGAAAATGGGGTTAGGGAAAGAAAGAGAAGTTAGTTAGGAGGGGGAATGACGTGTCAAGAATCTAGGAAGGGGGAATTCTGTTATAGGAAAGAGAAGGGAGAGTGAGAAGGAGGTACGGAAGTAGGAGGTTGTGAGTTGGTTAGGAGGAGAGTAATCCTCTGGAGGAGTCTAGTGCTATGGGTTTTCCTTGAAGCAGTAGAGCTATTAGCTCAATAATCTTTTTACTGCATAATATTCTGAAATAATACAACTTGGATATTTAGTTATTTCTTGGTTTCTATCATTGATTCGACCTGTCAAATACCGAGAAGAACTAGCATTGCTGCCCATGCCATCCAAAATGTCCGACCGAGTTGAAGCATTGGAGGAAAGATTGTTAGCTATGGAAGTGTCAGTACGTTGGGGGAATTTCAGCAATTAATGTTGGAATAGTTTACTAAGTTGCATAACGAGCAAGTGGGAGATTGTCGAGAATCATTCTCAAATATGGATTCAGGAGCAGAATATAGGATGGCAGCTAAGAAGGTGGAATTGCCATCATTTGATGGTACTGACCCTGTGGGATGGATTACGATGGCAAAGACATATTTTGAAGTGCAAGGGTCTACACCTATATTGAGCACTCATCTACTTATCATTCGCTCCTTTACTAAAGCCATTTATGCAGTAATACATGTAGATGCTAACTGCTATGCAGTGAACATACCATATATAGGTTTGCTTTCTAATGCCTTCATATAACAAAGCATAGTGAATGTTCTGCATTTTTTTTTTCTCAACTAGTGTCCAGAGTCCAAGCTAGATGGAATCATCCCAATTGGATAGATTTGACAGATACTTCCAAGAATCATTTGGAGGTTGTCCAAGAAATCAATCATACATCTCTATATTTCTACTGTGATTAAGAAGCTAAAAGGATAAATATTGACTATACGTGTACAACTGCAACAAATATCAACTCTGTCATTCAGTATGTATCCATCAACTGGATTCATCCTATCATCGTACAAAAACCACACATTTGAACACAAGATATATTCAAGTCACGGTAAATTAGATAGTAATCATGCAATTTGCATATAGATTCCACTTCATAATTGGACATGAATTGGTTTCTGTTTTTAACTTCTTCTGTAATTTAAAAAAATCTCTAACTACTCAAAGAAAATGAATGTATGTCAAGTTCACATAATGTTTCACATGTAAGAAAAATATAAGTACTTAAGGTTCAACAGCCAAATTGAAGGAACATTGTGCTAAGCTACTTGTTCTGCTTGATATAGCAAAGCAAATTATTTGGAAATCCAACAAAGCAACAACACTGACTTTATAAACTCAACGTATTTCAACAAGTCATGGCAAGTATTATCTTTCAATGAATTCCCACTAAATGAATCTAATATTATAACAGATCGATCATACAGGAAACCAATTGGTTAGGAAGAGAGATGGTAAACAAAGCATACCGCCTGGAGAAAGGTAGGTGCAAGAAAAGGGATGACATTGTGTTCACTATATCAGGTGTCACAAATTGATAAAGTATCAACTGTAGAATAGCAAACCACAGGTTCTTTGTAATACCCTCTGCACTGTGTCTTGCAACAGCATGCCCAACCTAATTAACAAGAAAACCCATATAAACTCACATATTTGCATATCATTTGTGCAAAAGAACACGTTAGCAAGCTGTAAGGTGTGAGCTTTAGGTCTGCCAAGGTAGGCATATTAAGCTGCAAAAGCGAGGACTTAAATTTAATCCAAGCACAAGTATAATACCTCATGTCCAATAATTGTTGCTATCTCTGCATCACTTTTAAAATGCTCAAGCAAACCAGTGAACACAACTATCTTCCCACCAGGTAAGCAGAAAGCATTAACTACAGGCTCATTTACCACCAAAATTTCCCAATTTATTCCATCCAAATGTGATGTAGCAGCCTCTGAACCTTTCTCCTGACCCTTTTTCCGGCTTTGCTGAATCCATTTGTCATCAAGAATCTCATCGTCCTTGTGCCAATTCCCTTCAATTCTGTCACCACTCCCAGCAGCCAATGCATCCAATGTCTCCCTTCCATGTCCTTCACTCAGCGTAGAATGCTCTGATGCATACCCCAAATCACTCCACACCTGCTCCTTCCTCAATCCTCTCTGCAATGCATCAATTATATCCTTTGCAATCATTGTCACCCTCACACTATCAGGATGTATAGGAGGCAATATTTTGCCCTTAAAACCAGCCTTCATCTGTTCAAACTGGCTCTCCCCAAGCTTCCTCTCCATGGCTTTCGACAACAGAATCAAATGGGTTCGCTTGGTGTAAGGAACTGTTTCCATGTTCCCAAAATAAACAGTGACTAAAACTCCAGAACCAACCATGACAACAATGAAAACATGCCTAGGATTTTGAAACCAACGCCTTGGGCCTCTTGGCCTGAAATGCTGCACATTGTTAGGATCCACGTAGTAAAATCTCTTAGCCCCAAAAAGAAACGAATTGCGAAGGTTCTTGTTAACTCCATCAACGCCTCGAGCGCCTAGTCTCTTAGAAATTGAACAAAACGAGGAGAACCCATTAAAACTAGCACCTTTTGAACCTGAACCCAAATACCCAGATTGGCAAATTCTCGAACTACGCTGAAAAGCTGGAGTTTGAGGCGTAACCCTTGAAGCCAAGTTGCGAAAAAGATCATGAACGAGCTTTCCCCCTCTGTACCACCCCATGATCCTCAAAACGCCAAATCCAAATTACAAAAACAGAAACACAAATAAAACGGGAAATTTGAAGTTTTAGAGCTAATCAAACTTCTGGGGTCCGCGGTTAGTCAAATCGTGGAGATGAATGAATGAGTATGGTAAAAGGTGGAAGGTTGACGAAGATGCGAGAACATCACAACATTAAGAGACAAAGAATCTAGAAAGAGAATCACAGAAATACACGTGAGAACAGATAATGAAAACCAAATTGAAGTGAAGAGTGGTTTTCGGTATCATGAAATGAAAGCGGTGTTTGCTATGCCCTGCGCTAGGCACAAAGAATGTGTATGTAAATATTTTGGCCTAATACCTCTTTTTGTCCCTCTTTACAAGTAAAATGTTCAATTTCGACCTACCTTTTTCAAAAAGTTCAATGTGGTCCCACGTTGTGAAAAAAGTGTCAAATTTAATCCTTTTTGGTCACGACGTTAAATATTTAACGATCCTGCTGACAGCGTGGACTGATGTGTGCAACGTGGCTTTTTTCCTTCGTAACGTGGCAGTGACAGTGTTTTTCATTAACTGAGAACGTGGCAGTGGGCAGTGATTTTCATTAAATAAAGTGTTAGGGTTTGGTTTCCTCCGAATTGGTCTTTGAGGATTGGGAATGGGTTCCCAAGGGTGTTCTTCGTTTTCGAAAAGCTGGGCCAAAGGATCTTCTCGTTCGTCCCATGGTGGTGCTTGTAGGGGAGGTGGGTTAATCCCTACTTGTTACTGTGGTGATATTGCAGTAATCAAAGTGGCCAGAACTACGAAGAATACTGGGAGAAATTTTTGGGGTTGTCCTCATTACAAGGTTTGAAGTATACCCTTCTCAGTTAATGTTTTCTTGAGTTGATTTGATGCATTTGTTCATAGATTCCCTAACATGGTGAATAACAGGGTGGATCTTCAATTGGGAGCTGCTGTAACTTTTTCAAGTGGTGTTGTGAAGACAACGTGGATGAAAAAGATTGCACAATTCTGAAGAGAATAAGTGAGCTGGAAAATGCAGTGAAGGATTTGCAGAAAATGCAGAAAATGATGAAGTTGTTAGTTGTAGCTTTGTGTGTGTATTGTGGTTGACCTTGTAATTTTCAAGTTGTGTTTAGGTTGATTTAGTTAGATCGTGTATTTGGGTGTTTGTTATAAGTTGGCTTAATACATGTTATGTATTTGGATGCTTGAAAAAAGTACGTTGACAATGAGAAGGTGTTTTGGTTTAACATCAGTTATGCAATGCAATGTACAAATTGTTAGAATCAGTCCCCCATTTGGTTTAAAAATTCAATAGATGAAGTTAAATTCAGTAGAGATTATTCGAATCAGTCCCCCATTTGGTCAACCCAATAATGCATATGAATGAGGACTAATGACACATATTACAAATCTAAGTATAAGCTTTGAGCAAAACATGATGAAACTGCTTTGATTCATTAAATAAAGGCAGTAAAGGTTTGTCACCAAAGTACATGATATTGAATACATATAACCTCCAATTCATCTAAAAAGACAATACATGTCTGTCACCAAAATACTAAAAAGTCAATACATGTTTGTCACCAAAATACTAAAAAGTCAATACATGTCTGTCACCAAAATAAAGACAGTACAGTACATAATAAACCAATTCATTTATCTATCTATCTTTTCTTCTGACTCTGAATTTTGTTGGACGGGATGATTGGGAACTTGGAGGTGGCTGGGTTGGTTGTGTTGTTTCTGGTGACTAGGTTGTTTGTGTTGGCTGGGTTGCTTGTGGTGGCTGGGTTGCTTCTGGTGGTTGGGTTGCTTCTGGTGGTTGGGTTGCTTCTGGTGGTTGGGGCCGTAAAGGGCATTTATTCCTGTTGTGCTTTGTCTGACGGCAAATGGTACACTTTTTCCTATGCCCTCCAACACGCATTTGAGTGTGGTCCTTAGTTAACTCTCATGCCTCCAACTTGCGTTTTTTCTTTGGCCTGCCAGACAACTTCCTTATCAGTGGTGGTAGTACATCATTGAAATTTGTGATTTGCCATAGTTGGGGACCATTGAGTGGAAAAATTATGGACGCATACACCTCTTCATATGTGGATCTTCTGAAGCAAGTGGGTATAAAATTGTCTGGATGAACATTACAGTAGTTCATTGCTGCAATTGCATGACAGCATGGGATGCCACTGATAATCCACTTTCTGCAGCTACACTCTTTAGTGTCCAGATCCACTGTGAACTTGTTCCCAACAGATGAAGTGTGCCTAACCTCAAAAATCTTTCGTGCAGCCCAGCTGAAAGAAATAAAGCACATCAATGAACGTAAATAACAAAATGTATATAAATTGTGGTGATAACATTACCTTGGCAGCCAAAATCTAGACAAATTACATTCTTTCTCAAGCCTCTTCTTTATCTTTGGGCATATTGTGAAGTCCATAGATGTCACCTTGCTTCTGTTGGTGGCCCACCTTTTCATGAGATACACTCTGATATCCTCCATCATTGTGATAATTGGTTTTCCTCTTGCATGAATGAGGACACTGTTAAAAGCTTCAGTGATGTTGTTATCAAGGGTATCACACATTGGTTGAGCTGTGAAGCGAGACCTTGACCAAAACCTGTTGCACAAAACAATTCTCAAATGGGTTACAGTGCATCTGTGACAGTAATGTGTATATAATGGCTAATGGGTTACCTTGGGGGAATGGCTATGAGGTATTTATATGCATCAACATTGACTTCTTTAATTTTCAACATTTCTCTCTCCCAAGCCTGGGGATATGTGGTGGTTGCAGCACTCCACATCAGATTTTTTAATACCTGCCCACCAAACCTTTTCCTAAAGTTTGCATATAAGTGCCTTAAACAGTATCTTTGTTTTGCCCGAGGCAAAAGCTCTTGGATAGCTAAGATTAACCCCTGCACAATTAAATTTAGTAATAAAACCATATCCTATACAAAATCATTAACTAAAAATGAAAATAAGCTGCACATTATACCTTCTGCTGGTCTGACATCCATGTGCACCCTCCACATACTTGACTGCCCCCGAGGTCTTCAATTAACAATTGCAAAAACCATGTCCAACTGTCTTTGTTCTCCACTTCTACTACTGCATAGGCAAGGGGTAGCATTTGGTCGTTTGGGTCCCTACCAACAGCAGTTAGCAGCTCCCCCTTGTAAACACCTTTCAAAAAACATTCGTCTAAACATATAATGGGCCTACAACTTATGAAACTATCTTTACAAGCTTTCAGACATACATACATTCTTTGAAAGATTGGGTCACCATTATGAGAGTCAACTTTAATTTGCACTGTTGACCCTGTATTACACTTCAACAGCTCATGTCCATAGTCGTACACCCTTTTATATTGTTGTATGAAATCTCCTTCAACCTGTCTTGTGGCAATTAACTTTGCCCTTCTTGCCTTGGATATTGAAACATTTGTATTCCATTTTCTTAATGCTTTAGTACGAATATCATTCACCTTTAAACTAGGATTCTCAACTAAAGATCTATCTATTTCCTGACTTAACCACTTAGCATTCATCCGTTTAATATTAAGTTGTCTACTACAACTATGAGTATCAATTATCTTCCTCAATTGCCAAATTTTTCGTGACGGCAAATAACCACAATAAGCTAGCCATGGGCACTTACCTTGGCCACCCATGCATGTCACCCTCACCCTACGGTTATCATTTTTGATAAATTTTAGATCCCTCCCAGCATGAACAACATACCTTCTAATAGCATCCTTAAACTCTTTCCTGTCAGTAAAAATAGTGCCCACTTCCCACTTGTAATCTGCCATGGACTTCTGCTTTGCATATCTTGAGAAAGGACCTACATCTATTGTATCATCATTGTCATCCTCCTCACTTGCACTATTTTCAGGAGTTAAAAGCTTATCAGACTCCCAATCATCATCTGACAAACCCCTACATTGTTGGGTTTCTTTTTCACTGTCTTCATCATCCACGTATTCATCACCACTCAGATAATCCATTCCTACTGCATCATCACTGCTCACTTCCACTTCTTCTTCACTTTCGACCTCAATTTCAGCCTCATTATCCACTTCTAATGCTTCTTCACTTACATCCTCAACTTCATCCTCATTCTCAACCTCCACTGCAACCTTATCATCTTCTGCATCCTCATGCTGAACATCCTCATTATACACTGAATCCTCCTTCTCAACCTCCAATGCATCGTCATGCTCAACATCCAACCAATCCTCATTGTCAACATCCAGTAAATCATCATTGTGAACCTCCACTCCTTCACTTACATTCTCAACATCTCGTGCATCCTCATTCTCAACATCCACTGCATACTCATTCTCAACCTCCACTGCACCCTCCACTACGTCTTCCATTCCTTCTTCACCACCCTCAACATGTGCTTCTCCTCCTACGCCACTATCCTCACCACTCTCTGCATGACCTTCACATAACAAAAGAATCTCATTCTCATCATTTTCTAAGATAGTTGCTTCGTCCACCCCATGCACAACATACAGGTTCACTTCCCCCAAATACTTAGCCACATTCATCATGTTCATAGCTCCTTTATCATCATCAACCTTATGTAGAACATGTTGGACACTGTAATATAATTCTTCTACTTGCATGTATCCCATATGGTTAAGTGAACCTAATACTCCAAAATAACACCATTATCGGGGTCTACGTCCCAATTAACTATCTCTCCGCCTATATAATTAAAGGGGACTTCTTTGATCAAGGTCCCACCATGGTGGACCACTATCCGAAACATGTCATCAGACATCCCTACCCGAACCCTGCAAATGCAAACGGGGGACCACTAATTTCAGTTAAAGTAAGACCTATGGGACCACTATCATGCATCAAAAGAAGACAACTTTTCAAACAAAACAATTTCACCCATAGTTAAACCCCCTCAAACGCGACAACAATGAAAACATTTTCGAAAAACCTCTAACCTGATTTGATTTGCAGAATTGGATTTTCTCTGCAGATTTCACCTTCAAGATCACCCAATTTGGATTTGCAGGTCCTCCAAAATGCTTATCCCCAATTCGAATTACCCAAACCAAACCCTAACACTCAGAATTTTAATCACTGCCCACTGCCACGTTCTCAGTTAATGAAAAACACTATCACTGTCACGTTACGAAAGAAAAAAGCCACGTTGCACACATCAGTCCACGCTGTCAGCAGGATCGTTAAATATTTAACGCCGTGACCAAAAAGGATTAAATTGGACACTTTTTTCACAACGTGGGACCACATTGAACTTTTTGAAAAAGGTAGGACGAAATTGAATATTTCCCTTATAAAGAGGAACAAAAAGAGGTATTAAGCCAAATATTTTTCAATGAAAACCAATACATTTGACAATTTTTTTCGAAAACATTTTGATACTGTATGTCAGTTTATAATTGGTTCGTTACATTTTTGAATTATTCTTTAGTTTTCGTGAAAATAAAACGAAGGAAAATATTTTTTTTATAATTCGACAACTTTTTTATAATAGTTTATATAATATTTTGTAATTGATCTCTTTTAAATATATATTGTCAAATAATTATTAAAAAAATTGTTAAAATATCTGTCTTAAAATGAATTGTAAATCAGGGTGCGGATATTTCAAATTTCGACATTTTGTTATTAAACTCAAACCACCAATTTGTTTTGGATGGTTCTCATTATGTAAAATTATTCAGCTCATGGATTGAAATACATGTCACGACTTTTTTATTCATTAAAGTGATTTAAAAGGGAAAAAAAAAATTCATAAATGGAGTTAATTTATGTAAGGATTAATTTGTAAAAAATATGATATATAACCACTTTAATTTGTGTACGAATTAATATTATCGTATAAAAAATATATATTTTTTAAACTTACGAATAATCTCATTCGAACAAGTAGTATTTATTTTATAATAACTTAGGGTGGTCCTTTATTGGGGTACATAGTGGCATATAATTAAACTAATAATTATCTAAAGCACGACTTCTATATTGACTTTTGTAGTGAAAGTTTATGCAGAAGACAATGATGAAGCAGGTTCTTCTTTTCTTCTGCTTTGCCTCTGCATTATCCCTTTCAGTCTCAGAATCCAAATCTAATTCTCTTCAAAATCCTGCAATTGATTCCTTCTCTTTTGGCTATATTCAGGTACGAAGTGTGATCTTTCAAGCAACACTTTTTTCTTTTTCTTTTTTCATGATTACTTTATGTGTTCAACAGACGAAGACTCCACAGAACTGTTCTTACCTTGTAACTATATCTACAAGGTGTTCATCACCCAAGTTCACATGGGAGAAGATCGGAATTGCTTTTGGAGATGCTCATGGCAACGAGGTTTTGCTTCGCATTTTTCATTCAATGAATTTGAAAATTTTTGTTTCTCTCTTTCTTTCTTCCACCTCATGATTAACGGGGTTCGATATATCTAGTTTTGAACCAAGTACTGATAAATGCATTGTTTATAGAAGAAAGCTGGAAGCAAAAACCTGACAGTGAATTGAAATTCAGCTCTAGAACCATGATATTCAATACCCTTTTAGTTTTTTTATTTTCATTTTAATTTGGAGAAGATTTTTGTTCTAGTTTATCAGCTGTTCAAAGATAACATTAATTATATTCTTAAATTGACAAAAGTGAGTAAACTGAAAAATACTAGGTACTTGTATAACTTATACAAGAATTACATCTATGTATATGTAATGGTTACCAAGAACCTTGATACTCAGCATAGTACTAGCAGCTAGTTTGAGCCATGCTCATTTGAAACTATGATAATACAAATACTCATTGACTTTGATGAAAATTTCTCTACTTTTCATTCACATAATTTGAATTTAAAATCTCACTTTGTAAGAATCAAATTAAGCTTTTTGCTCTGTGATGGTTAACCTTTTCTAAAGTACACAATATCAATTTTTGATTATTAAGGAAACTTTTTATGATTATGATTGTGATTTAGCAGGTATACAAAGGAAGATTAGATGGTCCAGGCAGATTCGGGAATTGTTCTTTAGATGTGTTTGAGATAAATGGGGCATGTTTATCCGATATTTGTTTTCTGTGGCTATATAGATCTGGTGCAGTGGATGATTGGAAACCTGAATCGGTGAAAATCTCCTGCAACAGCGCATGTTTTCCCATCTTCAATATACACTTCAATATAAACTTCTCCCTCCCTGATGCTGCCTGGTTTGGCTATAAATGGTGTAATACTGATCCACCATATCTGGCAAATGGCTTTCCCTTCCCAACTGGTGTTTTCTTTTAGGGGGATGGTAATGTTGTTTGAGTGTAAGAATTTTATATAAGGAATTACTGATGTTATGCATGAGGAAAAGTTTATTTTAATCATACATTGATTGATAACATTCATCTTCAATCTCTATTTTAAACAAGAGACTTGATTTTTCAACCATAATTTTGTTCATTCAGAATGAAAAGAAAATGCTCACTAACATGGAAACATCCATAATTATTACAAACTTGTAACATCACAAAATTTATGAATTTGATATGTATTTTTCTAGATTGCAATTTCACATAACAAAATCAATGTGGTCTGCAAATCTTCCATGTTTTTTGAGGTTTTAGAATTTTTTTTAATAATACTATATAGGATGAATAAAACCGAGTATGATATTTGGAAAATTATATTTACTTAAAATGGAATGCACCGATTAAAATTATCTCAATGTCAGATTTCAAAACATATTTTAAAAGTATAAAGACACGTGTATAAATTTTGTGAGTATGTCAAATAAATTAAACATACTAAAAAAAAAGTATTCACATACTAATTTATCTATCTATCTATATATATATATATATATATATGAGTTTGCTAACACGCGTACGTCTGTTTTTCAGTTGGTACATTTTAGTAATGTGTACCGGATTTTAGTAGACAAAAATACCCTTATATATCATGGATTCTAAGTTTTAAGGTTAAGGGTATTTTAATCACTCCAACCTTTTTTCTGTCATTAGTCCCAATTGAAAAAATCAGAAACACTTGCTTTTAAACAATTTGTCTTTCTAAAGAGTTGAGTCATAATTCTTTCGAATGTCATTATGCTTGTGAAAATTAGATAAGACAAAAATTATAAAATAAAAACTCATTATAAAGTCATTTTTTTGTAAGAAATTGTTTAACAACAAGTATTTCTGATTTTTTCCAGGTCAATTACCAATTCCTTTATGCTTGTGAAATTGGATAAAATTAGATAAGACAAAAATTATAAGATCAAAACTCATTATAAAATATTTTTTTTAAGATTGTTTAACTTTCAATTGGGGCTATAGTAGGGTGTTTCTAATTTTTTCAATTGGGGCTACAATAGGGATGACAGAGAAAATATTGGAGTGAGAAAGATGAAAGAGAAAGGGTTTACATGAATGAGAGAGGTGTTTCTTTTTTTTTTTAGTTTTGAGAATGAAAATTATTAAAATACCCTTAACCTTAAAACTTAGAATCCATGGTATATAAGGATATTTTTGTCTACTAAAACCCGGTACACATTGCTAAAATGTACCAACTGAGAAAACAAGCGTACGCGCGTTAGCAAACCCATATATATATATATATATATATATATATATATATATATATATATTTATATTTATATTTATATATATAAGTTCGGGCGATAAAAAAACAATTGTCTATTTAACATTAAAAATAACGATAAAAATGGGAAATGATAGAGTGTTTCAATATTGGTTTGTAATTATGTCATTTATATATGTTTGGCACTCAGATACACATACAATATATTATACTACATAATACCTACACGAAGATTTTAGAAGATGAACAATAGTAATTTTTTATTATTTATATAAATATCCAACGAAAACGTGAGTGGATACGTGTGCGTGTGTGTATGAGTAATACTTTTTTAAACTCTATATATGAATGTATAGAACAATAAATAACGTTTTTTAAATAAGCTTTATTTATAGATACGATAATAAATAATGTTTTTTAAAAATAATACTATCTATAAGTATTTAATATTATTTTTTAATTTTTTGAAATAGAAAAAAAACCGCTATTTCTTAAGGTTCGAAAACAGTTTTCGCGTTCAGTCTACCGTTTTCATCACTGTTCGTGTGGCATTGCCTGTAGGGCTTCGTTGGTCTATTGATTTCAGGTATTAGGTTTCTTCATTCTCTCCTTCTCTTCTCTGTCTGTCCTTTGCCCTTTTTCGGTTGATCTCGTCATTGCCTTGCCTGAAGCACTTGTTTTAGAGCTCCGTTCGTGTACTGGGTGTAGGATCTCTCTTCGTGCACTAGGTTTAGGATCCGTTCTCACTTGCGGAGTTGCCGGCGCAAACCCTGAGGGCGAACGATACTCCTCTGGTGAGTCTTCTCCCTTTGTATGATGCCATGTACTCTTACTCTACTTCAATTGCAAGAAGAGTCCAATACGTTTTCTGAAGCACTTTCCTTTTTAGTATTGGCCCTTCATCCTAACATGAGGCATAATAGTCAATATGCAGAATTTAGAGTTGTTTCATTCTCTTATTTTACCTTGTAGGCCATCCCTTACGGTGCCAAATTCTTTAGTACATGTCTCCTTGCCAAAGTGGCAGCTTTACGATAGTAGTTGTTCCCCCATAATGAGATTATGGAATTTATTTTTGAACCATCCAAGCAATTTATTTCTCTGCAACCCATTTTATTTGTTCTATTAGGCCATGCTTTCGTTGTACACAGATTTCTCTAAGAAGTGTACTGGGCTTGTGCTTAACTGAAGCAAATTCACGGTGCAACCTTGGTTTGCAATTCAGTTTGAGTGTATGCTCAATTGGTTTTTCATGGACTTCACAAAGTTTTGGTAACTCACAGAAATTTTGCAAGCAATCTGTTGTGTATAGTTTTATTTTAACATAAGAGTTAAATGGACCCTACTTATTGTAGAACTGTAGTAAGGACAATAGAGGCTTGATGCAACGCATGTAGTATCAATTTGATACCTTAAAGTTGTATGGGTGGTTGCCAAGGTTTATCATGGCTGTGAAGTGTGGTAATTCTGTTGACTATATGAGATTATTGAATCATGCTCTGTTGCTTTCACTGGGCTGGTCACATGATGTATGCGTGTGTGATGGGTTGTTTCTGAAAATTTTGTTTTTCCTTGACTTATGATGATAATGTTTGTATGGTTTTGGGATATAATGTGGTATGTATTACAAATGGTTAGAGTCAGAAATGATCTGCATCTGTTTGCTGCTTAAGTGTGAATGTGACTATCTTGCCATATTGCTTTAGGACCGAAATCTGTGTTTCTGAACAATAAAATTAGTGTTACGCTCTATTCATAAACTTGGCATTTTTAAAATGCGTTTTTGAGAAACTAGAGCTATACATGAAACGATTTATGTGATGATTTCCTGTCTAGCAGCCTAAATAATTTATGGATTAACCTGAGTGATATTTTTTAACAAGACCTATGTGGAGGTATTTATCTCAATAATAATTGTTAATTGGAATGCATAAAAATATATGTTCTGTTCACTATTTTATTTTAAAGAGTAAATATGTTTATAAATGTTATACTGGTATGATTTTGGGTGTCCATAAGGAGTAGATTAATTAGGAGGGATGCTTCTAAATGATAAATTGCTGGAAGTCTTGTGCTTTGAGGTGGTAAATTTTCTTCTCTGAAATTATTGGTATGAAAGAATTTTCAATGCATGCTTAAGTTTATTTCAGAACTTAATTCATAGATGATTGAATGGTAAGAGTGAACTAGGTTTTAAATTGTAATGGGTGGTGAAATTGCTGTGAACATTTCTGATGGGTTGAAGGTTGTTCAGTATAATCTAAGGGCTTTACTCAACTTGCTGATATATGAGTACTCTGGATGTTGGCCCTGCTGTATTGTTAAACATTAGGTTGTTGAGGTATGATCATAAACTAGTATTACGTTGTTTCAACACTCTGAATCAGTATAGATGTTCTGACTTTTGATTGAAAATGACCTGAGAACACTCAACTTGAATAACAAAACTTGATTTCATGGTCTGAAATGTGTGACAGTGTACATTATGTGTCATATTGCTCTGTGATAACCTGTTTTGTAAGGGTTAATGGTCTACCCAGTGCGGGATCAATTATGGGTGGTAGTTGGAGTGATTTTATGTAAATTCTATTTAAGTCAGCATGTACAGGTGTTCTAATGATTACTATTTAAGTCAGCATGTACAGGTCTTGTGCTTTGAGGTGGTAAATTTTCTTCTCTGAAATTATTGGTATGAAAGAATTTTCAATGCATGCTTAAGTTTATTTCAGAACTTAATTCATAGATGATTGAATGGTAAGAGTGAACTAGGTTTTAAATTGTAATGGGTGGTGAAATTGCTGTGAACATTTCTGATGGGTTGAAGGTTGTTCAGTATAATCTAAGGGCTTTACTCAACTTGCTGATATATGAGTACTCTGGATGTTGGCCCTGCTGTATTGTTAAACATTAGGTTGTTGAGGTATGATCATAAACTAGTATTACGTTGTTTCAACACTCTGAATCAGTATAGATGTTCTGACTTTTGATTGAAAATGACCTGAGAACACTCAACTTGAATAACAAAACTTGATTTCATGGTCTGAAATGTGTGACAGTGTACATTATGTGTCATATTGCTCTGTGATAACCTGTTTTGTAAGGGTTAATGGTCTACCCAGTGCGGGATCAATTATGGGTGGTAGTTGGAGTGATTTTATGTAAATTCTATTTAAGTCAGCATGTACAGGTGTTCTAATGATTACGATTTGGACTATGCTGCTGTTAATGTGTGTAGTACAGTATAATGATTCTAAATAATTGGTTGGAAGTATATATTACTAAGGACCGGTTTTGTATCTTTACGTAAATGAGAAGTGCAGAGCTATTATGCTACTGCCAAGAATAATGGTCTAAAGTCTGACGATCTATAACAAATTGTAAAATTGAGTGGTAAGTGTAAAAGAGAAATTATATTACAGTATGTATATGATAATTGGAAAAGTGTAGAATTATGATTCTTTATGTTACGATTGGTGTTTCTAAAGGAATGAAGGTCGGGTTTTAAATATGTTATGATTCTTTATGTTACAGTATGTGTATGATTCTTTACAGTATGTGTTATGATTCTTTATGTTACGATTGCTAATTCAGATGGGTAGTTTGATACTTAAATGCATGGTGGGCTTTGGAGAATTCTGGTTGGGCATTTCTAGTAATTAAAAATTTGATCTTAGGTGCTTTATGCATGTATGATAGGTATGAATAATACCTGCTGAAGTTTGAGTCTTTTCTTTGGTCCAAAATCACGTATACTACTTGTGGCCTATGAAGTTTAATTCTGGAATTCTATTTGAGTAGGAAGACTTACATTTAAATGCTAGATCATGTTGTCGTGTGTGGGCTGTGTCAGGTCTTGTAAGGGGAAACTAACTCTCTAGCTCTAAGTTTTGTGATGAAGTAATCGTTTTGTATCTGGTTTTGGTTGATGTTCTTATTTTTGTGTGGGATGAATTGTGGATGTGTATGTCCATGGGCTGTAAATTTCTTTCTGTGATTATTTATGTGTCGTGGGTTGAGGGAGCAGAATGTCTTGTTTCTTTCCTTTGGGTGCTAAGCCTTGTCTTTGATTATGTGAAATGTGATGTTATATAACTGGGTGGCTTTTCTTTCTGATGGCTGTATGCTGAATGCAGTTAACGTACTTTGTGATTGGGAGTAGATTTTTGGTTATGATTGGTTATATATGTATGTGACGTTCATTGTTTTTATTGGTCTGAGTTGGAGTTTATCTGGTGCAATACATAAATTAGTTAGTGTTAAGAAGTGAACTTTAAACCTAACTCAATCCCACAAAATCGGTTTATAAAGTGAAATTTGCATCCACACACACCCCTCACACTGAGGTATAAGCATCATCTCGAGCGTGAAACTAGACATTAATGGATGGTCCGATAGCGGGTGAGACAATATACCCAACAAACAACAAATATCGCTAGGATAGGCTGACTCTGATACCATGTTAAGAAGTGGACTTTAAGCCTAACTCAACCTTACAACATCGACTTATAAGATGAGGTTTACATCTACTTATATATTATAAATTTGTCTTATCTCTAGTCGATGTGATACTTTCAACAGTTATCATATCACTCTATTCCGGTACGAAACCTTTCTGCTAGTATAAGAGACTCGATTTCCTGATTAATTGGATGGTTGTAGCGATTTAATATTTTTCGTTAGTTAAGAAGAGATAGTTCTCTGCTGTGTTACTACAGAGCTGTTCGTGGAAATATAGACTATTCTTTTTATTTGGTGAAGTGAGGTAATTAAAGAGAATTATTAATGATCTAACAGTGGGATAGGCTTGTCGGTCATGTGACTAAAATGATAGACAGATTATAATTCCACACATAGGATAAGGAGGGTTATAGGCAGAATAAGAATTTAAATAGGTTCTCTAGGAGCATTGTGTTATTTTAACTGGTTAAGATACAGTGTTTTATGGCTGTTGGAGAATTGCACATGGTATTGGTTAGAATTCCGAGAACCACACCAGTATTTGAGATTTTGGTACATGAACCAGGATTTAGGATTTAGTAATTAACGTGGATAATCTAGTGTACTTGGAATTAGCTAATTCTAGAGTTAGTTGACGTTCTAGGTTAATTGGTTAGGTAGCTTAATTGGTAAAAACACTAGTTTAGCATCGGAGTTCTTGGGTTCACCTCTTCGTAGCAACATCTATTTTTTTTTTTTTTGTTTTTTGATGATTTTATAAAATTATTATAGCAACTTTAAACTAGGAAAGATTGGCACTGTAAGGCATTAACGTGTCTCTGGTTTAACTTGGAAATCTAATTTGGGCTGCATTGAATTGGAGAAGGAAGTAATTGATTAAAATACTATTAATAATAATAAGAATAAAATAGGTGGAGGAATGAAGTGAAATTGGTTTTGGACGTGCAATTAAGCGGGTGCAGTCCATATAGTGAAACATATATTGGTATTGGAATTAAGGGATATTAATTTTGGGGTCGTTACATTGTAATTAGGATTTAATGTGAAATATGGGTGGCGCGGTTACAACAGTAATTAAGACTGTTTCAAACGAAATTATGAGAATTTAATAAAAAATTTTTAGGCAGATAATTAGAATAATAAAAAAAAAGGAGCGTGGTTAAGTATTTTAGAACTGAGTTGCTGCTGTTCACATTGATTGACGTTGTTGTATGGATGTTGTCATTGAAAATTGCCTTCTTAAATATTGAGTCTGTTTGAACTGTGAAGCAAATGAGTTAATATGATTAGTAATGCTTATGAGCATTGGTTTAATAGTATAGATAACTTAATGATGTGTTGGATTCAGTTGTATCGTATGACTAGCATTGTTTACGCCTGTTAGAGTGGATTATGGTCAGCTGTAAATTTTGGGTTGTTGATTCAAGATTGTATATGGCAGAGAAATGTTTAGTTGCTATAAGCCAAGAGGAGACAATTGCTTGCATCTTCTATGGTATTTATTCTACTAATTGTTAAATGCTAGATCATGTTGTGTCACATGTGATAAGTCAATGTCATTAACTTTTAGACTTTAATAAAGTTGGTAAGGCACCTACACTATATGTTAAAGCCCATGCTGCCCTTTAAAAAATAAAAATATAGTGCTTGGTTCGGTGCTTCTCGATAATAAAATCAGTGGTGTGCATTGTGAACATATACCCTCATCATTATGCTGTGATAATCCAAAACCATCAGATTCACCTGAGAGTGATTTCACCAAACAATGTCTTTGGAGCTCTTTGAGTACCTGAATTTAGATGATGATTAATAGTCATACGACACAATCACACATTATAGCAACTAAACACTGTAAAAATAAACACTATAACAGCTAAGACACCTGGAGTAGTTCTTATAGCAATTATCCTCCTGAAATTGAGACTCTAAGCAACCAGTAATACACAAACCAGCCACTGACATCTAAAAGCAAGGTTCTAACAGATTGAAACCTTCCAATCTAAGCTTAACGTGTTCATACTAGAAGTTAATTTGACATATCTATATATATATATAATAAATGTAAGATAAATCTAGTTGAATGTGCTTTTTTAATAGGTTCCGTGCATGTTTTGTAGTTTGATTTAACTAATCCTTTCATTTTTACTAATTGCATTGTTATTCTTTTTGTAAATTGCAGTTGTGAACTTTTATTACATATATGGTGTGTTCAAAGTTGAGGTGAGATGAATATTTTTTATAGTTTATTATTGTAAATAGTGTTAGTTTCTATATATAGCTAATACTATATTAACTAATCTTGATAGATTATGAAAATATGGATCGAAAATGGATGTTTGCTAGTCGATTATCAAAAGAATACGAGGATGGAGTGAAAGAGTTTTGTAGATTTGCAGTTGAACATGCAAAAAACCCTGGTAAAATCATTTGTCCTTGCTTGAAGTGTTGTTATTCAAGGGTAATGAACGCAAATGAGTTCGAAGAACATTTAATATGCAATGGAATTGATAAAAGTTAGTCATGCTGGATCAAACATGGTGAAATTAGAAAAAATCATATAGATAATGATTTTCGTGATAATACAAGTTATACGCTGAAAGAGACTAAAACAAAATATAAGTTAGATGAAGTTAAGGAGATTGCAAACGTTATCGAAGAGGATATGCGAGACTGTCCTCAAATGTTTGATAAGTTGACAACAAATGCAAAGACACCATTGTATAATCGTGTTAGGGGAATGAGATTTGGAGTTGGTCACAGATTATTTCCCGTCCAGAAAGCGTTATACACACCATGAGCATGATAAATTGATTGCTCAACTGAAAGACATCAATGAAAGAATGACACGAATGGAAAATGAGATTATTTCACTTCGAAAAATTAACACACCAAATACTATTGAAGAAGCTGATATTGGTGTCAATAGTAGCCAAGGGAGTTGCACACGGTCATCAAATAGCTTTTTCGAGGTAACTAACTTATCTACGTTACTTTCATTATTACTTTAATTTGCTTACTTTAAACTTTCGTAGGTCTTCATATTTAGTCACATTGGAGATTGTCTTATAATTTTATTTTCTATATTAGAAGTAATGTTAGTGTAATTTGTTTACTTTAAAAGCTCCCTACATTTGGTCACTTTAAATAATTTATCTTATAATTATATTTTATAATGTAGGGGGTCTCAAGTTGTAAATTGTTTGTATCATCACCATCACTTTGCTTGGTTGCCCATGGAAAATTGCATAATTTTAAAAGTGATACACTACATGGTAGACCTCTACCTAAAGGACATGTAAAAGTGAGTATAGATATTGCTTTGGAACCAAATGTATCCTTGCCCATACCTATTGTTGAAAATAACATGATGACAATAGGACAAACAATAGGTACATTCGTGGCATGGCTAATCAATCTCATACAAGTTGTTGATGAGGTATGTTTATACAACTATATTTATTCATATTTATGAACATATTTTATTTATTACCTAACTTGTTTAATTGATGATGTTTTAGGATTTCACTCAATCTAAAAAGAAAAGGATGAATAATACAAATGAATGTGTCGCACCTAAGAAGAAATGTCAAGGAAAAATAACCATTCAACACACTCATTGTAAACTGTTTCATCTCAATCTTCCTGAATGGTGCAACTACCTTTCTTCATACCTAAAACTAAAGCCATCAAAGTCATTTCTTCCAATACAAATGGAGAAAAAAATATTTGGACTAGATGATCATAAAGAAATTGTTAATGCAAAAATTATTGAAGTTATTACCTATGCATGGCTAGGTGCAACTACAATTTCTATATATATCGGGTACAACATATACTACTTTTAATCATTAACTTCATTCTTAGATTGACACCTTATCATATTACTAATACATTCTTATATTTTTTTTATAAGGTACCTATATCAAAATCTTGTTAAGCCAAATGATAAAGGATTCTTTTTTTTATCACCCCAAATCACAACACATGAGCTACCAATGAAAGATGAAATGCAAAAAAAATTACTCTTTTTCTTGATAATGTGGTGATTGATAAGTTTGTTCTTGCACCTATTAATATCGGTTAATACCTTACTTTACAACTTTATCAACAACATATTATTTTCAAAGTTAGATGTATGAATTCTAATTTTGTTGATTCATTTCAAATTGTAGCAAACACTGGGTCTTGCTCGGAATCAATCTTAAACTAGAGATAATTCATTATCTTGACCCAATGGCGGTAGACATTAGTATGAGGCAATATTTGAAGAAATTGTTTGACATGTAAGAATATACATGTTGTATACTTTTAGTTCACATATATGTATTTTAATTGTATTGTTTTTACTTATACGTGCTTTAATTTTATTCATTCACTAGGGTTATACAAACCTATCGAGCTCAAACATGATACATGGTTTCAAAGTCTAAGTTAAACAATATCAAGTGGACATCAATTAAGGTACATTACTGTAGTATGTTTTATGTGTACTATGTCTTGATTGGGATAATTAAATTGTTGAATGACCTTATGTGACCTTTAGTTCACGTTTTGGCTGCCTACATTGTATTGGTTAGGTGAATAACTTTTATTCTTGAATGGTTGAAGACTTATTTCCTTGTTGCATTGTACTGGTTAAATGAATAACTTGTATTATTATGAAATTGGTTGGAGGAGTATACGATTGTAATGAAAGCATGACTTACTATTAAGAGTTTAAACTTGTATATGGTATATAGTTGTTTGTTACCATGCACTGAATCTGTTTGGAGTTTACTGTGGGTTTTGGTTTATTGTTATGTTCAAATTGTAAAGATGTTTTTTACTTTTGGTTTTCTAGTGTCCAAAACAATCCAACGACAATGATTGCGGATATTACGTGTGTCGATATATGAAGGAAATTATCACATACTGTGAAGGAGGGACAATTCCAACTTATGTAAGTTATCTTAATTATCATAATTAATTTTTAGTAAAAATTTAATTAACTAATTTTATATTATTTTTCTTTCCTGCAGTATTTTTCTAGTTGCAGATGCCAACAATATCGTGATAATCAAATCATTGAAGTTAGGGAAGATTGGTGTTTACATGTAATTAATACATGCTTATAGGTTATGCTATGGTGATGTATATGCTTATAGGTACTAATAGAATATATATGTTATGATTGTATATATTATCTTATAAAGCAATGTCATGTCATGACACGTCTAGACAACTTCACAATTATATTTTGAAATATTATTGCACTAATAGTTTTTATTCATATTAATGAACATTTTTTTTAGATCTTTGTCTTTGTCATATTTTCTTAATATATTATATTTTTTTTTCAGTGTAACGGTGTGCCATGTTTCATGCCATGTTAGAAATTGAAAATTTGAAATTTAAGTGAAAATGCTTTGTCATTTTTTCTTCCTCCTTATCATGGATCCTTCTCCCTTCCTGTGTTGAATATCTGGTTTTGAAACTTCCATCTCTAACCAAACCCCTCCACTCTTCGGGGTTCGTCCCTCCACCACTCCTTGCTTCTGCAAAATTCGCAGCAACACCTTGCCTACCCATACGACCCTTCTCCTTCTCTTCGCCTCGACCTCCACCCCAACACCACCATCTCCACCTCAGCCTTCCACCTTGACCCTGCGGTCCTTTGCTGCCTCTCAGGAAAGCCTCTCATCTTCATTCTCTTTATCTACAACGACCCAATGGACCATTCCTGCTGGATGTGCGACACCAAGCTGTTGGGTCAAGTTCATTTCACTGCTAACCTCTCCCCTGCTCTCTCTCTCTCTCACTCCAATACCTTTCAAACACCTAGAAGTTGTTTTTCCTACTACACCTTCCAGCTCACCTATTTGTATTTTGGTTTATTAGCGCATGCCTACTTTGAACTAGTTGTGTTGAAAAACTTTAGCGCAAAATTCATTCTAGTAATGCTATGTCTGGTTGTGGATGCTAAACGAGTTATGTAACTATTAGTCCATAGTCGATTAACAATGCCAGACTTATGTATTGGTTAGCTAATTGTTAGAGAACAATTCTTCTGTAATAATAGGTTTGAAGCCGTAATTTTACTTGCTTTGCCTCCTAACTTTTATTTCTATTTTTTTTGTAATATATCATATTTAAATTCTTATCTGATTATAATGTGTCTAACTTGTGACTTAAATTAAAGGCCAAGAAGGTAGACGCCTAGGCCTAAATTATATTATATCTGTGGAAGAATGTAGCTGAAATGGTATCTAAGATTTGTAGTTGTATAAACTAAAAGATTATAGTATATAGTGTGTGATTCATGTATGTTTAAATTATTTTATCACTGTGGAAGGTTGTAGCAGAAATCCTATCTAAAATTTATGACAGTGGACGGTAGAAAATGTTATTTATCTAACATGTCACTGATCAATATGAACAATGTGTTTCCCATATACTAGTAATAACTTAATACTTGTAAGATTCATTAGTTGTGATGAAACTACCTTCTTTATTCCAGCACACATGAAGCTTACACGTTGAAGACTTATTATGAGAATAACGTTTAAATATTATACCTTTTAGGAGTAATGCACTAGTACCCATTTTGGATTAGATGGACATGATTCTACGGGACTGATAGTCTGTCTGGAGCTAAAGTACTCTCTGATTTTTCTAAAGTAAATGGAGTTAAGTTGCTTTGGGTTATCCTGTTGTTAGTAAAATTAGAAAAAGGTACTCCCACCTATTTATAACTGGAATGTCGACATTGATTATATGAACAATGAAGTATTTCCAGAATAAATTTTCAATGAGATAATTAACAAACAATTTATGACCTCCTAGCATGAGAAAAAAAAATGTTAGCTGGTTCAAATATATACCCAACGATAGAGAAGCACCTGAAACTTTTGACTTTTTTCGAACTAACTACTTTTGACTGGGTTTTAGAATTTTAGATGGTTAACTTATTTATTTATTTAATGGACTTGGACAATGTTGGCTAACGTTTGGTTACTTTTTGTTAGAATAAACAACACATTTTAAGTTTTTCAGTTACAGACACTTCAGTGTATGAGTATAAAATGCTATAAATCATACTTTTACGTTTAATGAAAATTCTGAGAAGTAATACAGTACCTGTGAGTATCTCTGTAAGTGTCTTGTTGTTGATCTCTGTGTTTTGCTCCGGTGTACGAAGGTTCTGATCATCTGTGGTGGAGGTGGAAACCCTAGCAGAGCTCTACGCTCTGCCTTCTCTCTAGAAACATACATTTCTCATTTTCTCTCTCTTGATTACGTGGTGCACTCGTTTTAAAGTCAGTAGATATTTACTTTGGGGTTTTTTTCGTTTTCGCCCTTAAGTCTAATATGGTATCAAGAGCATAGGCTGTATTTTCCTAGTGTGTGTGAAGTGAGTGGCTGATCGGTGACTAGAATTGTGTGTATCCAGAAGAGGAGAAAGAACTTTTCTTTGGGTGTGTAAAATCAAAGAAATTACAAGAATTCAGCAAGAAAGGATGGCGGGAATTGGAGGAATACAGGGACCATTACTAGTGTTTGATGGGAAGTAGTTTGATGACTGGCGCATCAAGATGCAAGCCATCTTTGGTTTCCAGGATGTTTTAGAGGTGATAGAAGACGGACTGCCTGAGTTGAGTGACAGAGTGTCTGAAGAAGAGAAGAAGAATTACAAGACACAAGTGAAACTGGACAGCAATGCAAGATTCTTGTTGTACCAATGTGTCAGCCCAAAGATCTTTAACAAGATCTCCAAGGCTGCTACTGCTAAGGAGATATGGGGCATCCTTGTGAAGACCTATGGTGATGGAGATAAAAACAAGAAGGTAAAATTGCAGGCACTGAGGAGACAGTTTGAGATTCTAGTCATGGATGAGAGTGAAACCGTGGAAGAATACTTTGACAAGGTACAAGAATTAGTAAATAAAATGAGGGCGTGTAAAGATGGAATATCTGATGAGTATATTGTTGACAAAATCCTGAGAACTCTAACATCTAGTTTTGACAATGTTGTGGTGGCTATTGAGGAGACTCGAAAAATGGAGATCCTAGAGATTGAGGAGTTGTTGCACTCATTAGAGGCTCATGAGTATCACATCAATGAGCGCAAACAGTGTCAAGAACAAGCCGTACAGGTCAGAACACAGTGGAAGGGCAAGAAGGGGTTCAAGAAAGGAGAAAAATGAGGCAAGAAAGGTAAAGACTATCAGGACCAGCAAGGAGAAGAGTCCAGTGAATCAAGAAAGGTGAAAAATCTGAAGAACTCAACTAGAGAATGGAAATTTGATAAGAAAAATTTAAAATGCTATACAACTGCCAGAAACGGGGTCACTATGCCAAAGAGTGCTGGAAAGGTGAAGGGGCAAAAAATAAACCCAAGAAGTGGGCTAATCTGGCCCAAGAGGAAGATTCTGACTCTGAAGCAGTAATATTGATGGCCTATGATGATGAAAAACAACCAAAAAGCACTGTATGGTACCTAGACTCTGGGTGTTCCACTCACATGACCGGGAGAAAAGATTGGTTTGTGAGAATGCAGGGGGTTGAACATGGAAAGATTAGATTTGCTGACAACAACAGTTTAGAGGCAGAGAGCTCTGGCAGAGTGGTGTTGAGAGGTGAAGATGACAGAGAAGTGATAATAGAAGAGATACTGTATGTACCTGGTTTGAAGACTAATCTGCTTAGTCTGGGACAACTTTTGCAGAAGGGTTACATGATGAAGATAGAGAACAATTGTCTCAGCACCTTCAATCAGAATAGGAAAGTTGTTGTGCAAGCCCAGCTGTCACAGAATAGAACATTTAAAGTGGTGATGGAGGAAGTAAATTATCAATGTTTTACTGCAACAGAAAGTAAGGAGGAATGGCTGTGGCACCTCAGATTTGGGCATCTAAACTTTCAGGATCTATCACTGTTAAGCCAAAAGAATATGGTGATTGGCTTACCTAAGGTTGACATTCCAGGAACTGTTTGCAAGGAATGTGTCCAATGCAAACAGACAAGGGGAAGTTTTCAAAGAATCTTACCCCAGAAATCTGCTGAGAAGCTTGGGGTGGTATACTTAGATGTATATGGCCCTATGCAAGTAGAAACACCTGGGGGCAACATGTATTTTCTATTATTCATTGATGACTGACCAGGAAGTGTTGGGTCTACTTGTTGAGAAGAAAAGGGGAAGTGCTGCAACAGTTTCAAAAGTTTAAGAATGTTGTTGAAAGGCAAAGTGAGAAGAAGTTGAAAATTCTAAGAATAGATGGAGGAGGAGAGTATACCTCCAATGACTTCAGAAATTAATGTGAAAAAGAGGGAATAGTTCATGAAGTTACTCCTCCCTACACGCCTCAACACAATGGGGCAGTAGAGAGGAAAAACAGAACCATTTTGAACATGGTTAGGTGCATGCTAAAGAGTAAAGGGCTGCCTAGTTTCCTATTGGGGTGACCTATATCTTGAATTTGTCTCCAACAAAGAGACTGAAGGGTGTTACACCAGAGGAGGCCTGGACTGGAGTAAAACCAGATGTCAAGCATCTGAAGATTTTTGGTTCCCTATGCTATAAACATGTGCTAGATCAGTTGAGGAAGAAACTGGATGATAGAGGAGTCTCATTGATTTTGGTGGGTTATCATGTTACAGGTGGATACAAGCTTTATGATCCTACAACAGGGGCAACTTCTATCAGTAGAGATGTGGTAATTGATGAAGCTGGGACATGGCAGTGAGAGTCAAAGGAGAATGAAGGACCAACCATTGAGTTGGAAGATGAACCTGCAGCAGAGTTAGAGGTATGCAGGAGGGAGGAGAGTGTTAGGAGGTCATCTAGAATCACTCAGCTGCCAACACATCTGAGAGATTATGACCTAGCCTATGATGCAACCATTTCGTTAGAAGGAAATTTTATTCACTATGCCTTGATAGCAGAAGCTGAACCAGTGGAATTTGAACAAGTAGTGAAAGATGAAAGGTGGTACAAGGCTATGCAAGAAGAACTAGGTTCAATTGAGAAGAACCAGACCTAGGAACTAATAGAGCTGCCTCCCAACAAGAAGCCAATAACACTGAAGTGGATTTATAAGTCCAAGATAAATCCACAAGGTGTGGTGACCAGGTACAAGGCCAGATTAGTGGCCAAAGGGTTCTTGCAGCAGGCAGGGATCGACTATGGAGAAGTGTTTGCACCTGTGGCCAGAATGGAGATAATCAGACTGGTGGTCTCTTTGGCAACACAACTCAACTGGACCTTACATCAATTAGATGTAAAGTCTGCATTTCTGAATGATAACTTGGAGGAAGAAGTGTATGTTGTCCAGCCTCAGGGATTTGAAGTCAAGAGGCATCTTGACGAAGTGTACACGTTGAAGAAGGCTCTATATGGGCTCAAGCAAGCTCCAAGGGCCTGGAATTAGAGAATAGACGGGTTTATGAGTAGTATCGGGTTTGAGAAGTGTGTTTCTGAACATGAAGTGTATGTTCAATGTTATCAACAGAATGGAAAAGAAGAGATACTGATAGTGTGTCTGTATGTGGATGATTTGCTAATCACAGGAAGCAATGTGGAGAAAATTACTAATTTCAAATTCCAAATGTTACAGGAATTTGAAATGAGTGATTTGGGGCAGTTAAACTACTTTCTTGGAATTGAATTCACCAAAACTGATGTGGGAATGTTGATGCATCAGTCCAGATACGCATTGAACATGTTAACTAAGTTTAACATGCTTCATTGCAACTCTGCTAATACTCCAACAGAGGTGGGTTTGAAGCTTGAGAAGGATCCTGAAGAAGCTGTTGACCCTACCGAATATAAGAAGATGGTTGGGAGCCTAAGGTATTTGTGTAATACTAGGCCATACATCAGTTACAGTGTGGGTTTGATTAGCAGATTTATGCAGAATCCTAGAATCTCTCATTTAAATGTTATTAAACGAATTCTGAGATACCTAAAAGGTATATATACCTTTGGAATTTTGATGCCAAGAGGAGAATCAGGAGGAGAGGTACGGATCAATGCTTACTCAGACTCAGATTGGTGTGGTGACAAAGATGATAGAAAGAGTACTATTGGGTATGTATTTTTCTTGGATGGAGCACCAATTTCATGGAGCTCTACAAAAGAACCAATAATGGCTCTTTCATCGTGTGAGGCAAAATACATTGCTGCCTGTGAAGCCACGTGTCAGGCAGCTTGGCTGTGTTCTTTGATGAAGGAATTGAAGATGGAAGTAGAGGGGAATGTCGGACTGCTTGTGGACAACAAGTCAGCCATAGACCTGGCCAAGCATCCTACATCTCATGGTAGGAGCAAACATATTGAGACTCGGTTCCACTACATCAGGGAACAAGTCAGCAAAGGGAAGCTCAAAGTGGTATACTGCAGATCCGAAGACCAGATTGCAGATATACTCACTAAGGCGCTGAAAGGTGAACACTTTCTAACACTTAGAAAGCAAATCGGAGTGAGAAAGGTGGAGATTGGTGTAGATCAACAGAAAAGAGCTACGAAAACCTAGGGTTTTCATCTCAAAGAGGAGATCAACTCAGAGGAAGGTGTTTTCACGTATTAATCGGTGAAAAACGTTTTACAAGTTCAAAGGAAGCATTTTTAACGATTATTAATCGGTGGAAAACACTTAATCGGCGGAAGCAAAATTTTTACCGATTCAATCGATGAAAAAGTGGAGTTTCTTTGTAAAATCATGTTTTTTGTGTTTTGTTTAGGAGAAGTGTCAGAATAAACAAAACATTTTAAGTTTGGTTTAATGTCTCAATAGGTCCCTATTTTCACCTAGAATTTTAAATAAGTCCCTTTTTTTTTCGGCATCTCAATTGAGTCCTTATTTTTGTAAAATTGAATCAAATAGAACCTTTCCGTCAAATTGAAATGACGCCGTTAAGAAGGGTATGCTGGCAGTGTAGTTTTTTATTACGTGGCATTAAAAACGTGATTGAATTATATTTTTTTAATTTCTGAATTAAAAAATAAAGCATACAAAGTGGAAACTGATGTTTAAGTAAGGGCAAAGTTGGAAATTAAACCTAAAATTAAATGTTAGATCTTCTGTGCAATTGAAATCCAAATCTAAATGAAACTGGGGAAAGTTGAGCTTAAGGGTTCATGGGAGAAAACAAAAAATTTTCTGTTCGTGGTGTGGGCTACAGGGATGACAAAGATTTTTCTATTGTAGCCCGATTTAGGGGTTTTTCTGGGTAGTGCGATTCTGGGTAGTGCGATTCTGGGTTCTCTGTTTGTAGGTTGTGCGAAGGAGCAAGCTTCCATGGTTGTGCGAGATTGATGACGGAGGTGCGGCGTCCATGGAGTTTGGATGAGAATGAAGGCAGCGACGCTTTGGCGAAGAGGCTTGCAGTGGAGGTTCAACGACGATTTGGGATTGTTATGTGGAAGAAACGCGATCTGCGATGACGACATTAATCGCAGCGTGAGGCTTTGTGATGGTGCGAACTGCAGCGACGCGAGGAAGATGGTGAGGACGAAGGAGAAGGTGGCGGTGCGATGGTGGTCTTTCGTGGCGGCACATGGGATTGATGGTTGTGGTGCGGCATAGCTGACGCTTGAGGGAGAAGATACTTTGATAGTTGGTGGCCTTGCGGCAGCGTGTGCATGGTGGCTTCGAATGGAAACACCGTCGTTGATGGCGTGATGAAGACGATCAAGATGCTTGCGCGTGGAAGATGGGTGTTGGCCTGATGCGATGGTGCGGCGGCAAGGTGGTTGCTGGTGGTGCGGCGGTGGCTGACGGTGCCCTAGGGTTTGGTTTGGGAATTAGGGTTTCAGATTGTTAGAGAAGATGATGATGTGTCAAAGTGGTGATGTGGTAGCATGTTATTGGCTGAAATGTTTTTTCTCCATAAAATTTTTTTCTTTTTTAATTTTATGTTCATGGATGTGTTGTTGGACTGTTGAATTTCACAATGTAAATGAGAATGAGGCTTTCAACACTTAATTTTAGGTTTAATTTCCAACTTTGCCCTTACTTAAACATCAGTTTCCACTCTGTATGCTTTATCTTTTAATTGAAAAATTAAAAAAATATAATTCAATCACGTTTTTAATGCCACGTAATAAAAAACTACACTGCCAGTATATCCTTCTTAACGACGTCATTTCAATTTGACAGAAAGGTCCTATTTGATTCAATTTTACAAAAATAAGGACTCAATTGAGATGCCGAAAAATAAAGGGACCTATTTGAAATTCTGGGTGAAAATAAGGACCTATTGAGACATTAAACCTTTTAAGTTTTTCAGTTACAGACAGTTCAGTTTATGAGTATAAAATGCTTTAAATCATACTTTTACGTTTAATGAAAATTCTGAGAAGTAATACAGTACCTGTGAGTATCTTTGTAAGTGCCTTGTTGTTGATCTCTGCATTTTGCTCCGGTGTACAGAGGTTCTGATCATCTGTGGTGGAGGTGGAAACCCTAGCAGAGCTCTACGCTCTGCCTTCTCTCTAGAAACATACATTTCTCATTTTCTCTCTCTTGATTACGTGGTGCACTCGTTTTAAAGTCAGTAGATATTTACTTTGGGGTTTTTCCGTTTTTGTCCTTAAGTCTAACACTTTTAATATTGGATTGGAAGATAACTTCAATCATTACAGAAGGGCACCATGATGGTAAAACATCTCTAGTTATATATGTCTTTGGTGAAGAGGTTTGCTTTAAGCAAATATTAGCTAGTTTTAAATTTTGAAAATTGATATTCCAAATTGCTGAAGTTAAAAGCTCATAGAGGGAGTAAAAGTCTAATTCATTTTATTAGTGCATTTATATGATTGAAAAGAAATAAAATTTAATGCTAATTTATAGAAAATTACTAGTAAGCCTCATTTTAATACTATCAGCCTTTTGTTCTCGTTATATTGTGCCAAAGATGGGTGTAGTTTCTTTCACTTTTAATTACAACTGTTATGTGTTGTACTTTTTATGTATTTGCAATTATGTTAATTTTGATATTTTATGTGATAGAGTGTTGAGCAAATTGGTAACAGAGCGGATCGTCTTAGGATTCAATCAGATATTTATTTATATTCAAGTAATGATGTTGAGGTGTTTAGTATTTTCTTTGGCTTACTCTTTTAGATGAGTTTTGGTGATTTATAACATTACTTACTACTATAAAAAGTTTGTTTGGCTTAAAATGTTATTCTTGATAATTAATTGTCAGGAGTATTGTGACGAAGTTAAAACTATTGTATTTTTCTCTAATTTTGTATAGTTCAAGATAGTCATGACAAAAAAAAATCCGAAAAATTTGCGCCCGCGGATATCCACGGATAAAATCTACGACGAATAGTTGGTACCCGTGGATTGCGGGTATCTTAATATCCGCTTATAAACAGGTTGGATGTGGGTATTATACTATTCGTACCCGCGGATATCTGGTACCCGCAAAAAATAAAAATAAAAATTTAATTTATATTTTATGAAGTTAAATTTAATTAAAATTAACACTAACTTATATTTTATAAGGTTAAATTTAATTAAAATTAAATTTTAATTTATATTTAATTTCATTTTTATTATATTTTATATATTTTTTGTAATTTTATTTAAATTTTATTTTAATAATTTATAAAAATATATTTTTTAAATATTTGCGGGTATCCGCAAGTATTTTTTAAGTGGATATCCGTGCGAGTAGCGGATGAATTTTTTTTTCGGGTTGGGGTTGCAAGTAGGCACTATCTGTGTTCGACCCAACTCATTGTCATCCCTAGTTTCAGGATATATATTGAAGAAAGTTCAACATCTCTCTCATGGGGCTCTAATTGTTTATTTAATACAAACTGTTTATTTAAAAGGAATAGTGGAAAGTCCTGGAGGGATTATGCAAGGGAGAAGTTAACAGTGAGATGAATCCAGTCCAGCAGCATGGCGTCGCACTTTTTTGTAGTAGTGGTGCGTGTGTGTGCATGTGTATGTGTGGGATGGAGGGGGGGGGGAGACATTGAGTGAATGATTAAATGTGTAGTAGTACAGTAGAAATATGTATGAGGTTAGAGAGAGATGCTTTTATTGTAAATCTTATATGTAGATGTTGTTGGAATTGTATTGCAATATTCTATTGGTAGTTGAACTCTCTCATGTGGAGGTTAAATGTAATCAATTATAATTCTCTATACTCCTACTTCTTGGGTATTTATATATGCTTTCATTTAATAGGTTGCGATTTGATTTGTATTTATTGGTTAGATGACTTGATCACTCATCTTATTTCATTAGTTTGGATTGAATTGGAAAACTGGTCTAAAAATATGGTCCGGTCCAATCAAATCATCACACTCTCGCTAGAGGCTCCCAAGAGATCTAGAGGGTGTGTTGGGTGGGAAATTCCTACGTAGTAAAGCAATGATTGATTCTATCTAGGTAGAGGAATGAACCTAGATCTATAAGTAAGAGTACATCCAGAATATTGAATGATTTGCGTATTAAATAGACAAGATAATTATGATATAGTAAAAAAAGATGATATGAAATCCAATTATAGTCTCAACTCCACTTAATCTATATAACATATACTACTACTTATATTTACATGTACACTTTATCAAAATTCAAAAAACCCAAAAGCTAACTACCAATATACTTGCTAAATCTTTGTGGATACGACACTTGTTGATACTATTATACACCATTACATTTGCTAGAAAATGATTGTTAGAAAAATGTCATCACTTTCATAAACCAAAGATTGCTTGAATTGTAAAACATCCATATGAGCAACATGCTTAAGAAAGACCTTGAGTGAAAGTTCCTTAGTAAGAGGGTATGCTATCATTGAGTTTGTCCCTAAGTGTTGTATGAAACTTCTTTCACTTTGTACACTTTCCTTAACAACTAGGAGCTTGATGTCAATGTGCTTCAACTTGGTCGAGCTCCTATTGTTGTTAGAATATAATACAGTTGATTTGTTGTCACAATATAACTTAAGTGGTCTTTCAATTCCTTTCACAATTTGTAGCCCTTTGACAAAATTTATCAACCATGTTCCATGATTTTATGCCTCATGGTATGCTACCAATTCTACAACTATAATGGATGAACTCGTAAGGATTTGCTTGATACCGCGTCAAGAAATCACATCATCAACTAACATGAAAATGTAATCTGAAGTGAATCTCAAACTATCTTGACATCCTGCAAATTCTGAATCACAAATTCTGAATCAGAATATCTAATAATCTCTAAGTAATATGACCTCTTAATATGTGAACATAAAATTGTTTGTTTTCTTTAAATATCTCGTAACTCTTTTAATTGTTTTCCAATGGTCCATTATTGAATTGTTTAAATTTTCTCATTCAATTAATGTCAAAACAATTTTCAAAAATAACTACCTAACATTTAAGTTTTAAACACACTTAATTTCGTTAAAATTCACAAAGTGGCTTGACCTAATTAAAAATATATGTTAAATTCTTCTACTTGAAAAATGTCCTATTTTTCAAGCAACCTAACTATGGGAAAGAAATAAATTGAGGATATTTAAGAGACAATTATATTGGTCCCAAAAAAAACCAAACTTTAATCAAAGTTCTCTTTAACTAGGTTAGAGTTGCTTTTAGTTATCCACTTGAAAGAGAAAGAGTAAGGTAACCATTTTGAAATTTCTTGCATTTTAAATTTCTAGAAAGAAAGTAGAAAGAAGTTAAAGAGATTTAAAATGATTTTAATATAATTCCATACATATTTTTAGGAAGAAATAAAAAATGTTTATTTATAAAATTTAACCAAAAAATACAATTATCATTCTTCATAAACTTTAAACTTTACCTTCTTACATAAAATCAAATTCTTACATTATACGCATATTTTTTTTTTAACTATATTTGCACATATATTAAAACTTAACACAAAACTTAAATAAAAATATAAGTATATATTTTAGATAAACTTATTTAAAAAATTATATATTTGTGGATATTAAATCTAATTTAATTTTATAAAAATGAGATTTGTATCAATTTATATATTATAAATTAATTTTAATTATTAATAATTCATGGAAAATTTATATATATATATATATATATATATATATATATATATATATATATATATATATATATATATATATATATATATATATATATATATATATATTGAACATATTTAAATTCTTTAAAGACATTATATAATTTGACAAAGAAATATATGATATTTGTGATGAGTGATATTTCTTTCTCTTGATCCTTAAACTTGGATGTATCTCTTTATTGTATCGTTGTAAAGCAACTGCTCCTTCTATAAGTTAGATTTTCTTCATGTCGATGTCATCATCTCATTTATTTGGTGGACCTAATTGCATAAATTGTTTTAAATTTCAGATTTGCAATTAGTTAACTTTTATTGGAAACATAGTACTAGATATTTGACTTTTATTTTCACTCTTGATTCTTATTTATATACATATATATTATATACAGAATAAAAATCACATTTATATTTAATCATTATTATAACTCGATTTTTTTATTTATACTAATATTAGACTCTAGAGTACAAATCTCATTTTACTTTTTCAGATGTTAGTTTACTTCAAATCGGCGAAATATAAAACTTGTATGAGTTTTATTCTGTTTCTTTTTGTATTTTCCATTTTAAAATTCGTATCACCTAAAAGGAATTTTAGAAAATGATCATTAACACTGATTAATAGTACAGTTAATGTTACTTTATTCTTAGTTTATTTACATCTTCATTAATTAAATTATTAATATTTAGTTTAAGTAAACTATATTTTGCTATTAATTAATAACATCACTTATTATTTAAAATTAGTTTTACCATGTAAGATGTTTGACATATATATTTTTCCTCTTTATTTCCACAAACTATAAACAAGAAAGTTATCTCAACAGAAGATGCAAATATACACTAGTAAATGTTATGATAGAAATAGTATAATGGGATGCATAAGTGATCATAGGAGATAAAAAATGTATTAACATGATTAAATATCAACTCTGTCTAGAGTTCAATATTCTATTTTAATATTTACATATAATAAGTAATTATCAAATTAGATAATGATATTTTTCTGAAAGAGGTTGTGTTAGTTTAGTTAGTTGGTAGATTGAAGAAGAGATTGCAAGTTTTCACTTTTTAATAGTGTTATGTTTGTTGAAATTTATTATTACTATTATCATGAACAAATAATAAGAAAATGGAAGAGAAACTAAACTGACACGTTTTCGTTTTAATTCACAATTTCCTGGTCCCATATTGTTTTTAGTGTTACCTCGTTGCCATGCTCATGCATCTATTTTAAAATTCAAACTCGTGCAAAGCACGGAAAGGATATAACAGTAAAAAATAAAAACATGGAACATGGAACGACATGGACAAGGAAAACTCAAGGGATGAAAAGTCGTATTTACCCTTCTCATTAAACGACGCTTTACCCCCTGCCGTTTATGTGGTGACGTGATGATATAAAACATGGAACGACATGGACAAGGAAAAATTCAAGGGGTGAAAAGTCGCATTCACCCTTCCCCTATAAACGACGCTTTACCCCTGCCGTTTATGTGGTGCCGTGATGTATATAAATATCGTACCCATAGATTCCAAAGCAAAACAAAGAGACGCTGAACTTTGACCATTTTTGTGCAGAACCTCACAAAATTTTGGGGTTTTCAGTTTCTTAGAAAAAAAATGATCAAGTTTGTTCTTTTCTTGTTATGCTTTGCCTCTGCAGTGAGCCTATCAGTTTCAGAGTCGGAAGCTGTTTCTGTGAAACTTCATGCAGCTGAATCCTTCTCTGTTGGGTATATTCAGGTAGTTTAATCTTGATTTTTTAAGAAGACCCTTTTTTGTATTTCATTTTTAGAGTTTAATTATGCAGAAAATGAAAACTAAAAAATGCTTTTATTATTGTCTGTTCAATAGATGAAAACTGCATCGAACTGCTCTTACTTGGTGCTTATAAGCACGAGTTGTTCATCGCCCAAGTTCACAACGGATAAGATCAGTATTGCGTTTGGAGATGGGAAAGGAAACCAGGTTTTGCCTTTTTTCCTTCAATGATTTTCAATTTTCAAGATTTATTTGTTTATTTATTGTGGTGTGTGTTTAAAGAAGGGGTTTAAGACCTATTTTTTGAAGGAAATATTGATGAATATGTTTTTCTAGAAGAGTTATAGCAAACCCTGAATTGATGTTGAACTCCAGAATAAAAGGTCATGGATATTCCTTTCAGGAGTTCACACTGTTACTCTATGGTTCCAAATATTGTTTATCCACATTTTATATTGGTGGAGCCAGATTTGTTTATTGTTTTGTAGTTGTGACTTTTTTTTTTTCTGTAGTTTGACAGAAATTGTTTTTCTTCTTCTAAATAAAGTGGGCAAATTAGTACTTTTCTATCCCTTATCGTTACATCTGAAAAGGTTTTGGTTTTTGTTTTTGTTTTTGGAGCAACCTTGCTAAATGCTAACTAACAGAGCACTAGATGCATGCTCATTTCTAATAAAAAGTTATTAACTTTTGTTGTTATGAAAAAAATATTCAGATATGCTTTTATTGTAACTGGGTTTTGTCAACAAATAGGCCAGTTTTGTAGGTGAAAAACTAATGATATTTTATCCCTCACAAATTCCATATTTCTATCCATTATGAAATAAATAGCTGGATAAGTTTTAACCCATGATTGAAAGTTGCACATTCAAAGTGAATAAGAAAGGCTCTGCAGCAACTTGGAAGCTTTTAATGTGATTTGTTTACTTTGAACATGATTTACCAGGTGTATGTACCAAGACTAGATGATCCACTTGCAAAGACATTTGAACAATGTTCTTCAGACTCATTTCAAATAGATGGTGCATGTGCATCTCCCATCTGCTTTGTGTATCTCTATAGATCAGGTGCAGAGCAAGGTTGGAAGCCTGAGAGTGTGAAAATCTTTGGCTATGACTCAGAGCCTGTTACTTTTACTTTCGACACCTCCATTCCCAATGACACATGGTATGGCTACAATCTGTGCCAAACTCCTTCTCCTCCTTCTTCTTCATTCCAACTATCACCTCAGAAATGGCACATGAGTTTGCTTCTAGGCTTTTTTCTTAGCCTTCTGCTTTAATACTGTTATGGACTTTATCTAATACACCATAAGTAGTAGTGCACTCTATAGCAGCAGAAAGTAGTAGAAACATTATGAGATGAGATTTGTAAGACCCTTGGCCAAAGTCAGTTACTATGTGACTTTGTTTTTATGCTTTATGGGAGTTATGTTGAATTTATGGTATAGTTTTGTGGAAGCGGAAATGCTGGTTTATCTAATGCATTTTTCTCCAAGAAGAATTTCGTATGCCTTTCTATGATAAATGAAATTCACACTTTCTTTAATTTTAAGGATTTCTTTTGTTTTTAATAATATGATTTCCATATGTTTTTTACTTTTAGATTAGTTTTTTACATTTTTTGTGTGTGTTTCTAATAGATGATACCTACTTTCTCTGTGTATGTCACAGATTGACACTCATTTATAAAAAGTAAAAGTTAAAGTTTTAAAATATGAAAGTTATTTTTTTATTAGGAGTATTTAATCATTATACTTTTGTTTATAATTTAATCAATTCTAACCTAGTTCATGACTCAATCCTTCACTTCAAAATTTATAACGGTTCGTTAGCATATTAACATCTATATTGTGTTTTAACATTTTAAAAAAATCATTCTTGATAAGTTAAATTGATCCGTTTTTTCATTTTTAATTGTGGTTGTATCAGTCAAGAACTTAATATGCGTAATTTTTGTAATGTGTTTCATTATTATAATGATGTATGCACTCTTTTATTAATGTTGTTTATGAGAATATATACCCTTGTTGGTTTGAATGACTAACATTTTGTTAAGAGTGATGTTTATGGTTAATGAAGTAAAGCAAACCATATAAGAAATTATGACATTAAATTCTAATTTAACACTCCTAAATGTTTACAAGTTTTTCTTTTTTTGTGTTAACTCATTTATATTCCTAACAAACTTTAATCTAGCAAATTTAGAGGTTGATGTTTTTTTTTTCTACAATGTTTTAGCCAACCTAGTTGCTCAAATATTGATCCTACCTGTAATGCTTCAACTATGATTGGTTTGATGAATTTTAGCACATGAAGATGAGAGTCGAACTTGAGTTCCCTACTATATAGATCACAACCATTATGTGTGAAATTCATTTAAGACATTAACAAAGATGAAGGTAATTCACCTATATTTAAATCATTCTAATTTTGTTTATAAAAGGTTATTTAACTTTTATATTTTAAAACTTTAATTTTTAATTTTAGTTAATATGATATTTTAAAATAAAAAGGAAGCGGATGTCACTTAAAAGAATAAGGGAGCCAAGTGCTCCTTATTATAAAGATAAGAAACGTAGATGTGTTTGTTTAAAACTAGCAATTGTTAGTGTTATTTTATTAAAAATATAAGAAAAGTAAGTGTATATTTTAAAACTAGAGGTGTATGTGTGATTTAGTATAATTTCATGAATGTACCCCTAAAAATTTCCGTTTTAAAATATTCCTCTTAAAAGATAATAAATTTATTAAATATGTTTTATTTTATAAGTTGACAATAATAAATATGCACTAGATCCCTATCTCTTAACAAACGTTGAGTTTTATAAAATAACTCATTAAATAATTTATGAAACTCATGGTATTAAATGAAGATCTAAGACTCGTAAATTTAGAATTTTAATAAATTTTAATTGACATAAGATCATGCGCAAAAATAGTGAAGTAGTGGCATAAAAGTGGGTAAAGAAAACACAAAATCATAAATGAGTTAGGTTTAGAAATAATAAACGAGTTAGGTTTAAACATGTTAAGAGTTATTTTTTTTTTATTTCGGCTCCTTAAATTTTTTATTATTTTAATCTTATAGTTAAAGTCTTCTATTTTAAATGATGATACAACGTATAAAACATCAAATTAGTGTTTTTTTTAAGGATTTTGATTCCATACAATTCGAAATATTAATAAATGAATCAAATCAATTCGTTATGAATTATTTTGCATTGAACTAGCAAATATGTTTTTTTTAATATGAATGTGTTAGCTTTATGAATTCATTATTAAAACAAAATTGATAAACAATTTATTATAAATTAATGTCACAAATATATTTAAATAATTAAATTCTCTCTTGATATATACTTTAATTAAGAATTCATGTATTTATCTTTGATGGTTATGGTTTTGGTATTTTTGAATTTAGAGATAAAACGGTGGATAAATAAAAAAAATAAAATGGAGAAGATAATAGATGAAGAAGAGAATGAAGATGAAAATTTTGCAGGAAAGTAAATTACAATAAAGTAAATTATCAAGAATAAAATAAGAACTGATAAAAGAAATTAACAAAAATGGTGATCAAGTTACAACCAACAACACTAAATTAGTCATTTCTCCTTATTGACGGCATTATCAAAATGTTTGAAATTGTACCACAATTTATCATCCTTAATTTACATTTGAACTACCTTTCATATTTTCTTCTGTTCTTCTGACAATTACACTGCAAATAGTATAAAAGCAAAATTACATAAACGAAGAAACTATCTAAAATATCCATGTTGTACAAGGTTTACCAATTCTTTTCACTTTTCTTAGTAATTATTATGAATGACGTTTTTCTTGATTCATTTTCAAGCATTGTTTCCATAGTTCTTTTATTGATGTCTTTCTGTCTCAATCAAACTTTGCTTGATCTCTTGACAATACTTTCTTTCAATCCATTGTTTCGATTATATCTATCATGGTATATTTCTCTCCAACATTTTACTTCCTTTAACCTATGTCAATTCAATTATTTATTCGATTAATTAGTATAATATATACAGGATTAAATATATTTTTAGTCCCTAAAATATAAAACGATTTTGGGTTTCGTCCCTTTTCGAAAGGTTTGTTCATTTTCATCCTCTTAGTTTTGAAACTATTATTTTTAGTCCTTAAAATTGAATGGTGTTAAGTTTTCTTTGATGTGTCAAACGATAAGCCACATCACTTTTCTTTTTTCTGAAACGTGTCAATCCAGTCAATCTTTCTTTAACGTTACCCAAAGGTTGCCGCTACTGCTGAGAACCCGTCAATCCAGTCAATTTTCACCCGGGCGAGATACGCATCTCCGACATCACCGGCCACGCTCCCGACAAGCTTAACAAAAACCCTCTATGGAACTGCGCTGGCATCGCCGCCATCGAAGTCATGAAAATGCTCTCCATTCGATCCGTCGTCCTCTCGCTCTCCCTGCAGAAGGACCTGCCTTTGGAAAGCAGTATGGGATGGAGCCCCGCCAACGCCGCCGCTGCGGCCGTGGTGGTGAACGAGATGTTTGGGAAGAGATTGAGCATGGAGGATCTTGTTGTGGCGTCGTTGAAATTGGAAGAGAAGGTTTCGGGGTATCACGCAGACAACGTGACCCCATTGATCATGGGGGTTTCGTGCTGATTCAGAGCTATGAGCCGCTGTAGTTGATAAAGCTAAAGTTTCCTGCGGAGAAGGAGCTGTATTTCGTGCTGGTGAGTTCAGATTTCGAAGCCCCGACTAAGAAGATGCGCGCAACGCTTCCCGGCGAGATTGGGATGGCACACCACATTTGGAATTGTAGCCAGGCTGGCGCTCTGGTGGCGTCGGTGTTGAAGGCTGGCGTTGGTGTTGAAGGCTGGCGCTCGATCATCCCAATAACATTTCTTATTTCACATTCATTTTTCATCATTGCTTCTGTTACTCTCTAACACCACCATTTTACCATAATGCTTCTCACATCCTTTTACGTTTTTGGACTAATCTCTTGCATAAATTGTTCTGTTCTGAAGAATCACTCTACTGACTCTCTTTGTCAAAGAAAAAATTGTTGTCATGTTCTTGTCATGTCTCAACTCCCCACTTTTCTCCTTCGCATCAGAAACTTGAATGGTATTATATAAAATGAAGACCCTTTTCAGATCAGATTATTGTTGATCTATTTTGCCTCTGAACATTCATATACATCATTCATTTTGTCAAGACAAGTCCACTCGCATTTTGTTCCCAATCCCACAGTTTATGTTCTAAGCTTCTTGAAATTGTTGTGATATTCTGATTAAATCTTGAGTTTAGAATTTTGTTCAGGTTTTGAATTGCGTATCCTTTTTAAATGCATCTATGACTGAAACTCCATATAATCTATCTCAGCTTTTTTTATTTGTAGCCAGTGGTGCTGAATGAATTCTTACACAACTTAATATGCTTACCAGAATCCTGAAGATTTCAAAAATTGGATTTCTTTGACTTCCCCGGGACACTAGTAGTGCGGACTCATCAAGTGTATTTGACAAAGGAAAAACAGCCATCTGGTGTGTCTGAATAAAAAACATAAACCAAGCTGGGAGCTGCATCTGGGTGGCGACAATTTAAATAGATGAATAACTTTGAAAGAACTAAATCAGGTCAGTGCTATGGGGAGCTCAAAGGCAGGTTTAGGTTTTCGTTGCTTCTGTTTTCTTTTTCTACTCACTACTTGAGAACCTTTTTGTCTTTCTACTCGCGTGTTCTCTTCTTCTTCCAACAACATATGTAGAGAAGGTGTCGCCGGTAGAGGAGCGGAACTGGAGGTGAAGATGAAGGAGGTGAAGGTCGAGTCCTAGGAGGATAAAAAGAAGAAGAAAAACAACGTGATACACAATAATGAGGGAAGTAGGCATAACACGTGACTCGTCGTTTGCCACGTCAAAAAAGCTTAACGTCGTTCAATTTTAAGCACTAAAAATAAGAGTTTGAAAACTAAGAGGATGAAAATGAACAAATCTTTCAAAGAGGGACAAAATCCAAAATCGTTTGATAATTTAGAAACTAAACATATTTAACCCAATATATATATATATATATATATATATATATATATATATATATATATATATATATATATATATATATATATATAATGATATAATTCTCTCTATTATGTCATCAAATAGTCAAATGCTATAGCATATTAAAATAATAAAAATTTATGAACTAAAATGATAAAATAAGTATATTAAGAAAATCACTATTCAGAAGTGGAAAAAAATTAATGTTTATTTTTGTATGGTCAATTATTATTCCAGAGAAAACCAGATAGGACAAGCTCCCTGGTTTTTGTTTTTAAAATTTTGTTTTTTATTTTAATATATACAATATATATATATATATATATATATATATATATATATTAAAAAATTTTAATTATGTAAATTTTAACTGATTAATTAAAATTTCTAACTAGATAAGTTAAAAAATTATTACTTCAATTATAATTAATAATTAAAACTTAATTTATACGTATTTGAATTAAATAAATATTTCTCTCACTTAAATAATATAATAGAAAAGAAAAATTCATTTAACTTTTAATTTGAAAAAGTGAATATCTAGTTCGTTCTATCTCGTTTATGACTCGTTGAATTGACAAACAAATCCGATAAAACAAAACATGTAAAATGTATCGTCCTACCATGGTCATCTTTAGTCATTCTTATCCATAAATTATTTTCACAAATTAGTTAACTTAAAAATATTTTTCATTTGAATTAAAATTTTGCATGGAGAATTATATTTATTTTTATTGTGTTTTTATGTTAAGAATTCATGTGAGTTGTAATAAAAAATTAAATAGAAATAAGAAAATTGAACAACATTAAAAAATAAAATTTACAAATGTATTGTTTTAATTAAGGTTTTTGACAGAAGAAGATGATGTCATAATTTTTTATATTATAATTCATTGTTGTTGAATTTTTTGATGTGTCCCCTTCATAAACTCAATATTGGTATTATAGTTAAGTTTATCTTTGTAACAATGTTAAGATAAACAATGATAAGTAAAAATGTCAATATCAATGTGAAAGAGACTCACACTTAAAAAAATATTATTAGGAATCCAAGACGACATTGTTTTAAGGTTTTGAGGATCCATTTAGAAATGTTGAGTAAATTTTCTGAGATAAAATTTATTGATTAAAGTGTTATTATGTACGAGATTTAAGGAACATTTTTAAATGAGATAACCTTAAAGATAACATTGGAAATAAGTTGATTTATCTTATGAATTGAATTTAATCTCTTTGTCCTTTTTGAATATATGCACAAAACAAGCATAAAATTCGACTTATGTAACAACCAAAGTTCATCCATAACTGTTATAAAATGAGGACAATAATGAACACTAAGAAAGAGAAGCCAGAGAATTCATTGATCACCTATCTATCCATCACGACTTTTCTTTATGTTTCCGGTAGTTATTAAGAAATGGGCTTCAAGCCTAACTCAACCCCACAAAACCGGATTGTAAGATGAGGTTTGCACCCCACTTATATATATATATATATATATATATATATATATTATAATTTGGCCTTATCTCTAGTCGATGTGAGACTTCTAACACACCGCTTCACGCCGAGGTATAGACATATTGTGCGTGATAGTAGAAATGGGTGGTCCGATAATAGCCCGATAGCGGGTGAAATAGAAGAATAGAATGACCACATAAAACTCACTAGCATAGGCTCTAACCATGGCTCTAATATCATATTAGAAAGTGAATTTTTAAGCCTAACTCGCCAAGGTATAAACATCTCGTGCGTAAGAGTAGAAATTGGGTGATCCGTATAGCGGGTGAAATAGAAATGTCCAAGAAACAAGAAATATCGTGAGGATATGCTCCAATCATGGCTTTGATACCATACTAGAAAGTGGGGTTTTTAAGCCTAACTCATCCTCACAAAATCGGCTTGTAAGATGAGGTTTACACCCCACTTATATATTATAATTTAACCTTATCTCTAGTCAATGTGAAACTTCCAAGAGTAGTCTTTCACTTAAAATAGAAAAGTTTTTTGATTAAGATTCTCGTAATTTCATAGTTAATTAAAAAACTATATACAATAAACATGTTATTCTTTTCTTTTATTAAAATGAAATATATTTTTTTTTCTTCTTTTTGAGTCTTGAGTCTTGATTATTATTTGTAGGATTGTTTAATTGCTTTATTAGAATTCTTGTCAGAGTTTACTATTGACCTTTGATTTAAGTATCATGAACATTTTTTTTATCTTATGGAGTATAATTAGCACTTCATTCATATATGTTGGAATAACTAGTGAAATATGTTTTCACTTACGTTCATTTAAAATAGTGAGAAGCTAAGATAAATTAATTAATGTTGAAATTCAAACTTAAACACTTATTTGCTTAACTACACAAGTAAAATGAGATAGTAGGATTTTACATGTATATATTGAAACATATGTAGAAACATATGAAGTCTAAATAGTGTCTTAATTTTATATGTTGGAATAATTAATAATTTAAACAAATTGATGTTTATCTTGCTAATTTAATCTTTGTTTATAAATTAAATGAATGCTAATATAATAAAGAATTCGACTATGAAAAAGTTGGAGAGTCAACTTGTCCTTTTGTATTTGTTTTAAATTAAGTAGGATTTTTTTTGTTTGTGCCTGCTTCAACTTGAAATGAATGTGTTTAAATGATATTTCTTTTTAACAGTTATTGTGAGAACTGTGGATTTCATCATAAAGATGATAACTTTCTATTTGATATATTTTCTAACAACTTTTGTGTGACACATTCTTAATTATGAGTTATTGAGATCACAAATGTTTGATATTAACACATTACAAATTCTTTTTTGTGAGGGATATATGACTTTTTTTTCCAAAGTTTGTCACATTTATTTACTAATTAATTTGCATAACGATCAAACTAATTACTATTGTTTTGCAAAGTTAATCTTGTAAATGTCTTTTGCTAAATTTTGAAAGATGGACAAATGTAACAATCATGTTTTCTTGTCTATCCCTTCTTTTGTGTAACACCTATAATTAATCTAATATCTTAGGGTGTATTTATTTGTGAAGATAGATTTAAGGGGAGTAAATGAATGAATTTGATGGTAAATAATTTTGTGTTTCTTTTAAGATATTTGAAGATGAAAGAGGATAAGTTTCAAGGTGAAATTTATGAAAGATTTGATATATGTGATATAATAAAAAAATATTTTAATAAATTAAAATATAAAATTACTTGTTTACCTTAAAAGTTATTATTATTAATATTATTTTTATTTATTGTTATTATGATTAATATTATTTATTATTATTAATATTGTTTATTAATAAAGGATGCCAACCTCAAATAACATTAGAAACCAAGCCATACACCACCTCCTTAATAGATTGTACCACCTAGAACATCATGTGTAGTTTGATCATTTGAAATAATCTTTCTATGACATGTGTTCTGGCGTAATAGTTTTGCCCATCATAAAAAGTTCCCTAACCTCACTTGTTTATACAAGACGTTTTATGACATGTGAAATAATCTTTCTATGACAGGTGTTCTTGCGTAATAGTTTTTCCCATCATAGAAAGTTCGTACTTTCTACGACATTGCAAAAAATATATCATATATAACTTACTTTCGATTACCTGTTATAGAAGGTCTAATTTACAATGACATACTTTCAATTATCTGTCATTGTTTGTTCAACTTTTTATGATATATTTTCGATTATTTATCATAGTATGTCCACTTATTATGACAGATTTTGAAAACTACATTATAGAAAACTAGATTTTTTTTTTTGTTTTATCATCCTGTCCATTCAATTTACTTGCAAATCCCAAAAAATTCACCAGACTAAACAGTGCAAGCAAATCAATTCATACATTAAATTGTTCAACAATATTTTTAACATTACATTGTATATACATAAACCGACATACAATGTTTACAATTGTTACACTAGGTAAATGTTTTAACATATTCAAGTATATACATACACATATGTAATATATTCAAAAAATTCAAAATTCATATTCTTGAAAATCAAATTGAATAAACTTTCACAATTTTGAAAGTACTTTTAGATTACAATTTATTTAGATAAAGCTAAGGCTTTGGAAATTATAGAGAAGGTTTAGAAAGAACACACACATACCAAAATTGGTGGAAGATAATTTTTCTATTATGTTATAGTGAAGGTTTAGAAAGAACACACACATACCAAATATTATCATCAAACACTACACCGATGAACGTGTCTTTGGTTCATCCATAAGTCCATTCCAATATTAAGATCAATAGTGGGCATTGAGACAACAAGCTTTCTACAGAAGATTAAGAAATGATAGTCGCATAATTGTTCTGGTCATTGGCTCCTAAAAAGTTAATGGAAACGATAACTCATCTCATCAATTGAGAAGAAAAAAAAAGATAATCATCAATGGAGGTTACACACACCAAACTCATCTTAGCAATTGAGGTCACCTATAACACATATATCATAAGTGATACAAAAACTTACTACATTCATCAAAAAACATTTTTTTTCCAATCAAAGGGCGCTATATCTATAGTCTCCATCGTCAAGACTTATTCACCAACAAAACAATTCAATCTTATGCTACGTAATAACCTGGGAAAAAAGGCATTATAGATATTGTACGAAATAGTCCATAACTATCATACATTATTAATAGGACACAATTTTCATTAGCTTATTAGAAAGTTAATGAGGGTCCCTAAACCATAGTATTTGAGAGCAACAAGATCATAAAGCTCTTGCAACTACTTCTTCATCATGATATCCCCTTATCCAAAATCCACCAACAACTAACATCATTAACTTACGAAAGGATGCAGAGCGAGAAATTTCAATGATGATGAAAGAAAAAGAATGAAACCATATTTGGATAAGCTTCTACATATACATTTAGAGAAGAGATCACGATAAGAAAGTTACTAAATTAAACTTATCCCACACACAAGATCTTTCATCTAATTTCCCCGAGAGGTGTGCATATGTTGATTTCAACATACAAAATAAGTTTAATCCATTTTATCATTTCTTCTCCTACACGTTTTTTTTTTAATTTTGAAGTTTATTCAAACATGATCTATGCGAAGCAATGCATTGCAACTCACCCAAGTAAACTGGCCCCACCATGAATGAACCATTGTCCAACGAACCAATTTCGAAACAACGGGGAAAAGAAAAAATGTAAGCTACTTTAGCCTGACACAAGTCCAAACCCAAAATGATGAACAAACCAAACTAAACCATGTTTTCCCATCTTATTCTAATTCTAATTCCACATACTCTTATCCTAAAGATGCATTTCATAATATCAGTCCACATATGCTTAATCAATCAATCCACAAAATTCTGTCAGCAACGATCCAAGATACATATTAACTTCATTAATCAATCAACCTTAACTTTCAAGAAAAAAATCCATTCATTTCATCAAAACTGAACCTTACTAAGTAACTATCTAGTGACATTAAGGTATATAGAGCTCTGTTTTCTAGCGGCGTAGGGAGGCATTTTGCTGACGCGCTCTTTGACGATGCAACCTCACTCCTTCTTCCCTTTCTTCAATCCTTGATAGAGCAAGAGCTTATCAATTGCCACCGCCACTTCCAACGTCTTTGCGAACTTTCTAGGATCGAAGGAAGACGAAGCCATGATTAGAGAAAATCTTAACCCTAACTTGAGAGAGAAAAGAGCATATGTTCGTTTAAGTGATAGTGATTAGAATTTGGGAATGGAAATGAAGTGAAATGGGAGTAGGAGTGAGTGAGGGGGGAAACTACATGATAGTGAGTGAGGGTGAAATGGCGTGGAGGCAATGACTTGTGGGATGTCCGTGAAGAGAAGAAGAAAGGATGCGTGAACGTAGAGAAGAAAAGATGATGCGTTAATGAACTAAAAAAATTAGGGATTGAGATGTATGACATCATAATAAAGAATTACTGTGACAAGTCTTCCTAGACATGTCATGACAGGTTTTGAAACATAATTTCAATTTTTCCACTAAACTCAACCTATTATGAAAGGTGATGAACTAACTATCGTAATAAATACTTACTAGGACAAATATAGTAAGTTTTTATCACAATTTCAAGTTTGTCATTGCGTCCACTTATTATGACAGGTACCCTTTTACCTGTCATAATAAATGTTACTTTCATTACGAAAATATCATCGCTCAACTTACTATTACAGGTGAATTTCACCTATCATAATAAGTTATCATAGAAAACAATTTTTCTATTAGTTCCTTAAATAATTGAAAAGGAACACAAAAATCCATGCTTTCCATTGCTCGTGAAATGATATTCCCCAAAGAGAACACAACATTAGTTTGTTTTGTTTGAGGCATCTCCTCAATAAAAATTTATACTTGTTTGAAATGTTCGAATTTCTTTATCTCATATATAATTGTCTTTTTATTGCACTATGATATAAAAATAAACAAAAAAGTATTTGAAAAAAGGATATTCTTAGAAAATATATGACAAGGCAATATCATTCAGTAAAAATACTCATATACAATAAAGACAACTAGTTCATTAACGAGGAAAACATTCACTTGTAGACATTTCATTGATTGATAATGGCTTAGAAATATTCATAAATCTTCTAGAACTAGATTTCCTCCCAATAGATTTGGAATCCATTCTTTCGTGCAAGAAAAATGCTGGTCTTTGTGGAGTTGGCAATTCACTAAAATGACCATCAAGATATGAAACAATTGTTACCATTGTTGGTCTAACATCAGGACTTTCTTGAACACATAATAGACCAATCTGAATACACTTTATAACTTCAATTTCTGCATAGTTTTCTCTAATATTTGAGTTTAAGGTTCTTAATGGTGTTTGAGCCCTCCATTGTTTCCAAACCTGTAAAAATATCAAACTAAATGTTAAAAAAATTACATGGATTTATGTTTGAAACCAAGAAATAAATTGTTTAATTACAATACTTACATAACTTAGGAGGCCGTCAGCTATATGATGTGGTTCAGGAGGATATATATTTTTTCTTCCCGTAATAATCTCTAAAACCATTACTCCAAAACTAAAAACATCTGATTTTTCTGAAAATTGTCCAAACATTGCATATTCTGGAGACATATAACCACTATAAAATAAAATTACACAAATTAACATTTATTCAAGTATATCTTTTATAAAAACAAAAGGACAAAGATAGATAAACATTATCAACTTACCATGTTCCAACAATTAAATCTGTGCTTTCTTGGTCTTGACTTATTTCAATAATTTTAGCAATGCCAAAATCTGAAATTTTTGGAGTCATATTTTCATCAAGTAGAACATTACTCGGTTTAAGATCACGATGTATGATCTTAAGTCGAGAGTGTTCATGTAAATAAACAATTCCTCGTGCAATACCTCCAATAATTTTATATCTTTCACACCAACTTAATGATCTATGTGGTTGAGGATCTACAAAATAGTGTAAATGAAATATGTAAGTATGAAACTTAATTTGTAATATATGGATGAAATTAAATCAACTTGATCAAAAGAGATTACGTAAGGATGAATATAAATGTTGACTAGGAAAGTTTAGGTTGAAAGTATCTAACCAAATAAAAAGTGATCAAGACTCTTGTTGGGCACATATTCGTAAATAAGTATCTTTTCTTCTTCTTCAAGACAAAAACCAATGAATTCTACTAAATTTCTATGTTGAAGTTTGGCAATTAATAATACTTCGGTCTTGAACTCAGCAACACCTTGTTTAGAACTTTTTGAGAGTCTTTTTACCGCAATTCGACGTCCATTAGGAAGAATACCCTACAATATAACCATTTTTACGTACGTGTAAATTAAAAACATTAAATATATCCAAATGTTTACCCAATGAAAAGATTATTATCGATCTTTTACCTTATAAACTTCTCCAAATCCACCTTTACCTATCTTGTTTTCGTTGGAAAAGTTATTAGTTGCTAACTCAATTGCTGTCAAATTGAAGTGTAAGGGCTCCAAAGTGGCAGTTTCATGACCAACTAGCAAATATGATCAAATTGTTAAGTAAGTTGTTATACTTCTTGAATCAGTGAAAGCAATCTTTTACAGCACGTACAATTTTCCTTGAGAATGGTCGCATGGCTCTTTCTTGTATTTCTCCTTTGAAAATAAAAAGCCACGAAGAAGAGCGTCATCAAAATAATTGTGGGCACAGTAATCAATATAATTCTTCGTACATTGATTCTTTTATTTCCTGCATAAAACAAGTCACAAAAATGCCATTATAGACTACTGATAACGTTGACTTAACATGGTTGTTTGTGGTTAGTCCACGTTAGCTTTTGAGCATCAGATTGTAGAAAATTCCAGACAAGTATTATTTATGATAATTTTTATACACATGGAACCACAATCATAAAAACATCATCACAGTCATTCAAAAGTATTATAATCTTTGCAAGTAATTCAGTGATTTTGTGAAGAAGCTTTATACAATTACTACATATATATAACATTATTTTTATTTTCATGAAAAATATATTATTATAACCTGATTCGAGATTAACTGGTCTTGCAGATGGAACTTTGTCGAAGTAAAACTGTGAAAATTCAAATCTGATATTGCAACTAGGATATAGAACTCTTCCCGCTGTGCTTTCCAAAAAAGGCCATGGAATTTCTGTTCCTATCAAAATTCCCAAGCAACCCTTGCAATCGTCAGTAGGCAAATCATGCGTGCATTGTGCAAGAGTGTAAAGGATTTGTTGATCATTCAGTTTCATTGAGTATTTTCCAAATCTTTCATCACTGTCTCCTGCCATAACTGCCACCTTATCTAGCGTCTTCGCTAATGTAACACTGAAGGAACTTTGTTTCTCGTTTCCTTGAGTGAAATTCAGCTCCGAAAACATAGGACTTGTCTTTACTGTTCTAAAAAATTTTCTGTCGGAATAGCGAACCATGCATTGGCTGAACCAAACTATACCCTCTTGGAGGGAGTTGCATTCTAATGCTATTCGATGTGTTGCGTTTTGGACGCATTTTTCACACACGTCATAGGGAACGTCACCTCGGCACATGAAGAGGCCATAAACTGTGCTGTTCACATCAGCTTCGTAATATTTCCTTTTGGTGGCGTTGGAAGATAGGTAAGAAAAGAGGGTGGTGAGGCTTATTTGTGAAGTGTTATTGGAAGCGAGGGTTTTGTTACTCGAGCAATTGTGAGAGAGATAAAGAGGGTCTTTTGAAAACGTTAAATCTGCATGATGAGAGGTTTTTGTTTCGGGAACAAGCTCAGGTGAAAGGTTTGTCGGTGGAACGAGATAAAAAGGATAAGATTCATACCTAATGTTACAACTGGGATAAAGAACTTTCCCTCCAAGTCTCACCCCAGAACATTGTGGAGAGTTTGGAACATTCCTTATGGCTTCACCGAGGCAGGTTCTGCAATCATTGGGTGATAGATCAGGTGAGCATTGAGCCATACAATAAAGGGTCTGGTTGTGGGAATCAGACACGCGTGCTTCCCTCGTAGAAAACATCTTGGTATTGTTGTTAACCATAGGAGCACGTGCTGCTGCATCCGCTGTTTGGTTCATGGTCAGAAAATATAATTGCATGAAGCTTTCAGGGTTTGAGAACACCTTGCCAGTGTTGCATTGGGTTGTGGCGACGGTGGAGAAGAAGTAGTTGGTGGAATAGCGAACCATGCAGTCTTCGTACCAAGTGACAGATTCTTTGGACAGAGAACAATCTGAGGATAGTTTGTTTTTTGCACCTTGAACGCATTTTTGACAGTCATGAGGTGAAGAGTCACCCCTACACATGAACAAGCCATAGATAGAGTCTGAGGGGTTTGCACACGAGAAATTTGTGTGGTATTGCGTGTGGCCAGAGGACAAAGAAGACAGGTTATTAAGGAGGATTTTGACATTAAGTTGGAGAGAGGTATTGTCGGTGGTTTGTTCACTGGAACAATATTGGTAGAGTGGAGCATAATGTTGTGGCTCGGTGATTGCGAAGTTGAGAAAGTTAAGGATAAAGAAGATGAAAATCTTGTATGAAGCCATGCATGCTTTGTAAGAAAATTTGTTCAGAGCACTGTCATATGAAGCAAGTCACTACTGCAACTATTTTTTTATTTATAATCAAACATTCCATAATCCATTAATTTTAAACATCCATGTCGTATTTTTATATATATATTTTTTTTCTAACATGTGTTTTTGTTAAGTTTTATTAGCATTATTCATGTCCACCGATATCTTTTAATCCTTCAATAGATGAAAGGGATGATAATTAGTCAACCAGGAGATAGGTCAACTGATAAGGTGAATAAAACTTGGAAAGCTTAGCTTGTGGTGCAAAATAAGGGATAGCTCACTTAATTATTGTGGACTTCTTATACGATTTTTTCCATGGCTTTTAAGATTTTAATTTTCTCTACAAAAAATTTCTATAAATTTTGGAAAATTTAGGACGATATGTAATAAATAAGACAGATTTTTGTTTTTATAAAAACTATATACTACATTTTATTTATGTCACAATCAATTATTATTCTGGTTCTCCTACCAGTTTCTCAAGCTCAACAAGGGTTAGACTTTCTTACACGTTTATATTGTCTTTTGGAAAATATTTATCATTATAGGTCATACAAAACACGAAAAAATTCCAAATTCTCATTCTGGATAAAAATTTATCGTCATTTTAATTCAATAGTTATTTACTTAAATATATTGGAGTGTCTTATTTGTGTTGGAGAGAAAAATCAACATAAAAAGCATGGCAATCCTGAATCCACTTGTATTATATTACCGAAATCAAGCACACTATTGTTCAACAAAAATCTCATACTCTTAAATTCCATGTTAACACTTTTTAAAGTATGGTAAGATAACATTATTAATTAATCATTGCATTGCAGTTGTTGATAAACACGTATCTTAGATCCACTTGTAAAATAATTTTCAACTTTCACGTAAGAGTAAAAATTGTAAAATATGAGTTTAGAAGTGCATAAGAGAATTCAGTAAGTACTTCCTATAATATTAATATATAGAGTTTTTTTTACCTGTACCAAAGTTTATAAAATAAAAATAATATAAGATATACTTGGTTTTAAGTTTATGCATAAGATATATTATTCAATTATAAATTATGAATATTCTGACATAAATCTATTAAGATAGCATATAAAATATTATTTGTTTTGAAACTTAGAATTCTATCACAATTTTATTTTTAAAAGACTTTTAAGAGCATGAGAACAATATATTAAAATTGTCCTCTGAACTGAGCGATAAGGGAATGATGGTTTGTTTTTGGATTTTTTATTAGGTTTATCAAGAGAGAAGGTTTACTAGGAGATACAATATTAATGAGACCTGAATTCAAAATAAGAAATTGACATTTCTTTCAATTTAAAACTTTAAAATAATGAGTTAATGGGTCTTCATCGTTATGCAGTGCTCCACTTTCTCATTTCTACCCTATGTTAAACTTAGACTCAGAGTTGAATTCCCAACAATCTTTCCCTCAAGAGTGAGTTTCTTCCACATTGCTACATTCCTCCTCCAACGAAAACATTTCTAACCACGAGTACACCTTTTCGTAGGACCATTGTACTCGTTCAGATGGTCACCAAGACTAACCATCGACTTTGAGACCATTGTTAGATTTATTGAAAAGGAAAAAGTTCATTAGAGATATACAACACCAATTAGACATGAGTACACATATGTAAGGAATTAATACCACTCTCAACCAAAATCTTTAAAGCAATGAATTATTTATATAGTATTTCACTTTCTCATATCTATCTAATATAAAACTTAGACTCACTTAAATTCTTACACATTTCTTTCTTAATCCTTTTAAGGTGTCTTTTAAATAAAATACCATAAAAAAGTTCCAAAATTCTAAAGGAACAAGTGGGGTTGTCCCGTCTTATTTACAAAAGAAATATGCACAATGAGAAAAAGAAAAAACTTGCCACCATGTGGAATATATCTCCCTCTTATAAACTTTCTAACCTTACATATTTTATCATCCCAACTCGAAGATTCCTCTATCTTTCCTAAAATTTGATAGTTGTGACCTCATATCATCTTAATGGACAATATTTTAATTGATCTCAATAATATTATCTTAATAAATTGGAAGTTGGATCAAATACTATTATAATATATTATTTAATTGGTGTAAACCTATTTTAAAATATAATATTCTCTCATATTATTAATGTAAACAAAAAAAGCTCGCTAATTAAGAAAATTAGCTAACATAATTTAATTTTAATCATCTCGTGTAAAAGCCTGTTATTTCCTATATTTAATAATAGGTATGTTAAACCCAATAAAAAAAAAAAATATATATATATATATATATATATATATATATATATATATTACCTGGGTTTTATTTTTCTTAGGCTAAATTGTAATTTTAGTGTCTCCATAATTTATTGTTTGAGATCGGTCTTACATTTTTCTTATGAATTAGTCCCTGTATTTTTTAAAAATTACAATTTTGTTGTAATATCTTTTAAGTTACATTGACCAATGAAGGGTAACTGTTGTGATGAGGAATTTTCTATCGGTTGTTAATGTTTTTGACTAGACGCACATTCTTCAGTCATTGTCGAGCAAGGAGATATGTCATATTTTTGTGTCATTACAATTTCTAAGTTCCTTTGGTGCCGCCTTACGAAGAGAAAAATTTAGACAGGGTTAATTTTTCACCATTATCTTATTTTATCTCTTCTTCTTTTTTATCTTTTAGATATATTATTTTTAAATTAGGGTAACTTCAAGAATATTCCAGAAGTAATAGATATTAACTAAATACGTTTTTAATAAAAACAATATTCTTGATTATAATATTTCGAAAATATCATTTCCGACGTATAATTCAATATTCCACAAATCAAACAAACCCCTCTTCAGTGGTTGCGAAACTGACAAACTAATAAGGATAAGGAACAAGAATATGGATGTGCTATTCGATGGATATGGATGCAGATTAGCATGGTCTGTCAAAACTTTCCAATGAAATAGATATGAACAAATAGATATGAACAAGAAGAAGAATTCACACTATCATCACTATATATAGATGGAAAAATTTGCTTGGAGGACAAACCAAATTTCTTAATATATCACTCTTATTATTAGTTACGAATTTAAACGAGAGTTTGAAATCTTTAATGGAAATAGTAAAAATTACAATGTTTAATAACATAAGTTTGAATTTGCATAAATTTATTATCTTAATAATATTGACAGGACAGGTTTTAAAGGGAGAATTTATCTTAAAAGAGAAACACTGATAAAATTTGAGTCTAATTTGTATAAGGAATTGATACTACTTTTAACATAAAATCTTAAAAATAATAAATTTATGGGTTTTCATTTTTAATATTGTTCAACATTCTCAATTCTACTTAATGTGTGACTTAGACCCACATTTTGATTTCTAACAATTTCTTTTTTAAGAGTGAGTCTTTTCCATATTAATATACTATATTGTATTTGTATAATTGGTCATTAAGATTAATAGTCGTATGACTTTATCGAGAAGAGAAAAACACGACAATAATAAGACTTACTCAATTTATATAAAAGTTGATATTATTTTTAAAAAAAATGTTAAAAGATAATGAATTTGTGAGTTTTTAACTTTATTACACGTTCAAGTTTTCTATTTCTAACTACTTAAATTTATTTTTTTAAATGATGTCAAATTCATATAAAAATTTTCAAATATTTAGTTTTAATATCATTAGTGAGATTTTTTTATTTATGAAGATTCAATAACAATGATATATGGACCAAACTTATATAAAATTAATATCACTCTCAATCTAAATTTTTTTATTTATAGTTAATGTAGTATTTAGATCTTACTCACGTACAGTCTTACAATTTAATATTTTGGAAAGACAACATCGGATTGACAACATGTATATATGAAGTGGATAACTGGATACGATAATTTCTCTATTCTTTGAATTTCTATATTTGTTATCCAATTAACCAACTCGCACGTGTTGGATTATTCGACCAAGAATTGTTCTGTCAAAGAGAACCAACTTGACTTATGAAAGAGACATGTAATTACTAATATTACATTGAATTAAATGCATTATTATGAACCTAATATAAAACAAAGATATTATATGAAAGCACATTTTAGGGAAAATTGGTTTTGTCTTGCAATGGCGAGGACATAAAAGCAAGACAGAGATTGGTGAATCAAAGTAAAATGAAATGAAATATATGTCCACCAATTATTAATAAGGAGAGAGATTATGGAAAAAATAGGATCGATGACTTCCAATTTAAGTCTCTATCTTGTGGGCAAAGTATGTGATATCTACACAATTGATGGGGATCCACATGACCATTGATATTGACATAACTTAACACTATATGAATTTTTATTTATGAATGGTCCTACATGCAAAAATATATCAAGAGATAAATACATAGTAATTAGAGAGATTTAATAACAATAAAACACGAATCAAATTTATATATAAGAGATTGCTACTACTTTTAATTTAAAATCTTATAATATTTGTAGTTTTTTTTATATAGTTATCAACTTTATTTATCCTCAATGTAATACTTTTAATTATTCCAAGTGTGGCTTTGGTTTTTTATGAGTTTCTACAATAATAAGATATACTCGTCCCACCCATTTATCTGGACACACTCTCTCTAAACCTAATTATTCATGAAGACTTTTTATGTCTCTTTTTTGAGTTGAACACCAAGATAGAATATTGACTCTAATACCATTATTTAGATTTTTGAGGTAGACACAAGATATTCATTACCAATGAAACATGAGTCAGATTCATATAAAAAATTGAAATAATCTCTAATCGAAAATCTTAATGTTATCTAACCCTTTCCATGTTTATTGCAAGCAAGATAGTACTATACATGAAACAACTTTTTCTAAAACTCTTAAGTTGAATGATTTATCAAATATGATGAATAAGACTTTAGTTGAAAGGATTAGATGCATGCTTTCTAAATCAAAGTTATCTAAATATTTTTGGAAAGTCATTGCTTGCCGCATGTTATTAATCTTAATCTTGGATAGCTCCATTGAATATGCTAGAAAAATTCTCATGTGGAAAGAATGTTAGTTATAATAATTTGTATCTCTTTGGTTGTAAGGAACTTGTTTATGTTCCAAGTGATGGAAAATCCAAATTAAAAATTACTTAGTAGAAATTAATGTAGAATATAAAGGATTTTATATAATTTATCCTATAAAAAAGTATAGTTATAATACATTGAGAAAATATATAAATTTTAACAGATTTAACAACCGAAAGACCATTCGCTAATTTTGGTCACTAATAAAAACAAAATTTAATTTTAAAAAAATGGTTTTTATCAATAATTCAGTCTCAAATAAATAGAAATTTTAATTTAACTAAAATAGTTTTGGATCAATAAATCACTAGAAAAAGAAATAGAAATATTTAACGACCAATATTTTGATGCTTAAAAACAAATTTAAATATTTTAACCTGTTTGTAAACAATTTTATAACCTACTTATAAACAGTTTTCTAACTTATAAAAGCTACCCATTTAAAATTAAAAATATTATCATAAAAATTAAATTTACTTTATTCATGGCAGAGAAAATATAATTTATAGTTTATCCCCCACACACATTTTGTGTGTGCATTTACATCTGAAGGGAGGCGAAGACAAATTGAAAATATACAGTAACATGGGAAAATGAATCATTCTATTCAAATACATCCATAAGGGTTGTCTTCCCTCCACCACTAAAGCCCACAAGCGCTGTCAATATGTTTGGTCTAAAAACACCACCAACATCTTGTAGTAGTTGAAGTCGATCACCTTTGATTCCTCGATTCCTCATTTCCTGATGTAATATAGAAAACATAAAAACAAAAGAAAAGATTTTACTATGTAGAAAAATGAACATGCTTGAATTAAATTCAACTTTTTATAACAATTTTGATAAACATAACAGGCATAAGATTTGAAAAAGATATTTTATATGTGATCTGTCATGTATTCAAGAAAGCTAAGCTATTAATTAATTCAAAGTGTTGTTGGTAAAGATTGAGTGATGTTACATGACCTAAAAGATGTGGACATCTACAAGATGGATTTCTTTTTATCATAGCTTGTACAAAAAATTAAATCACTTTCTAGAATTCAATGATTTACTGCAGTCATACTTAAGTAGTAGCTTATATGTTTGAATGCAAGTGAAAGAGGTTGGAAAGGTAGAATCATTCCTCTTCTTGGTTCTTCGTTCGAAGAAGAAGCAAATTCTGAAGAACTTTTCTCTGCCATGTCTGTACCTGCTATTTTCAAAAGAATTAGCAACGCAAAAGTTATGTTGTTATGCCGAAGTTTTTTTTCGTTTTGGCTTCGAAGTCTCCAATCACCGTCCGGATGAATGATCGTGTTATAGTGGAAGAAGAGGTTGAAGGAAGCTTTTGTCAAAGAAGTTGAACAATTTGTGCGGATGACTCGACACTATAGATATTATGTTCTTGATGGAAGGACTCGATGTCCATGTATCAAGTATAAATGTACAAGGATTTTGAAAGATGAGGTGGTCAAAGTTCACCAATATCAAAAATGGTTCATGCCAAATTATACAGTTTGAACATTTCGTGGTGAAGAAATTCCTTCTTCCTCCACTGTTGGTGAAAGCCACAAGATTCAGGTTTGAACACTTTTGTACATACAAGTGAGCTACATTAATTTTGAGACTTACTCCCTCCACCATCACATACGACTTCCTGCACCTCCCAATTCCTATTTTACCATCCAATATATGTGTTCGATTTGGATTTTTAAACATTCGTGCATAGATATCAATGGACAAACGGATGTCGACATCCGTTTACTAATGAAGGGTGCACCGGAAAAATAAAAGTACATGAAGATACACCACCACCAAATACCTAGGAAACACCACCAATTCCATCCATGCATGAAATCCCCCATCAGAGCTTCATATGCATCCTCCGCAGCCAACATCAAAATGAAACTTTGTAAAAGAATTGTGCATACCTTACCAGTCTCAGCTTCATTAGGAACCTTTAGCAATCAACACTAACCTCTGACAACCACTGACCATGGAAAAGGGTCTCCTCCTCAAATTCATGAAATCCTCCTCAATCTTCTTCTTCATCAGCATCAGAGAAAACTTCAGTGGTCGCTCCTCTTTCTCCGGCGACCCTCTTAATTTCGGAGACTTTTCAGCGTCGGGGACACTCCTCAACGGCGAAAATGACATCCTGACCCTAGCCTTCCTCTCGTCAATCCTGACCGTCACGAGAGCGATTGGGTTTTGGGTTTGCTCTGGTTTCTTCTTACAGGTCTCGGGAGTCGTAGCGACGACATTGGGTTTTTAGAGTTCTGTATGGGTTTGATTTGGGGTTCTTGGGCTTGTTTTTCTGAGTGCAAGGTTAAAGATGAAGACGCGAGGGAGGAGATGATGGAGAAGAAGACGCTCGCGCAGCGGAGCGATTTAGATTGGTGAAGGTCGCAATAGAGGTTTCTGGTGAAGAATATGATCTTGTCGCTGTAGATGGTGCGACGGCGACGCAAAGGGTTCTCGTGGTGCGGCCTGGTGCGAGTAGGTCATGGAGAGGTGCTGGTGCGTTAATGACTGAGGCGGCTCGCTGAGGACTAGCGGTGAGGATGGTGGTGACGCTAGGGTTTGCCGGCGTCAATGGAGGATTCGTGGTGGTGGTTGAAGATGACGACGATTTGCGGTTCAAATGGTGGTGGCCATGGAGGCTCGCGGCTGACGACGAGGTTGATGATGGTGGAGATAGGGTTTGGCGGCAGCAAGGTTGGTCGCAACAGAGGCAAGGTTGGTGGTGATGGATTTAGGGTTTCTATATAGAAGAAAAAGTTGAGGTGATAGGTGAGGGAGTGTTGGGAGATTTAGGATTTTAAAAAAAATAAATTAAATTATTTTAGAATATTTTTGAAATAATAAAAATAATGTGGAGGTATAGGGAGTACTTTGGGTGATGGAGGAACAACTCCCTTACATTTTTTATACCTCTTTTTCTAATGGGCTGAGAGCCCAATATGCTTTCTTATTTTTTTTCTTATTTACACACCCACACTTTTATTGTTTGCACCGCTATATCTTCTCATTCACGACACTTTGCAACAACAGTTGAAGAGTTTTATTTTGGTTCATCAAGTATTTTGTCTCTTCTAGCCTCACACTCCCCATTCATCATCACAGCTCTATCATCATAAAACAGGCACAAATTTATGACTCATTATCATCTTCATTTTTCATCTCCGCCAACAATCATTTCTTCCATCTTCCTCCTTTTTTTATTCATACACAACAGATATTTTTTAAGTTTTTGTTAGTATTTTTTAATTCATTATTTTTAATATACTCTATTCTTTATCAATTTTATTTTTATCAATATATTTCCTTTTATTATTTTTTTAAAATTATAAATATTATTTGAACAGATTAATTATCAAAATTATTTAATAACTTTTTATTTTCTCACGCAAAAGGAAAAAAAAAAGCAAAAACACAAATGCGTAAAACATGTGTTTTTACTAATTTCTTTAATTATTTTAAAAATATACGTATTTCAATAAATTTGAAATACTATTTTGATGAAAAAACCATTGATTTGGATGAGTGAGTTAATTGGATAAAAAGACAACCTTTAATGGGTAATAAGTTAGAATTGTAAGACATTCTTTCAGCAAAAAAGCAAAAAGCGAGGCATGAATTATTACTACTAAATTTCCTAAGTCTATTTTTCAAGAAAAATATACACATCAAGTTTAAGTTTCTCTTATTTTAAATTGATTACTTTAATAATTCTTTTGAATTAATGAATTGAAACTTATTATATTTTAATCTCATTGTTTAAACAGAGTAACGTAGTTATTAAGTAATTTGATGGAAGCATCGTAGGCAAATCTTTGAATGGGATAGAAATCTATGAACTTGAACTTTTTCATCAAGATTGTTGTGTTTTTCTTCCGCCAATTCATTCTTTATGTTTTCTGTTTGCTTTGACTTGACTATTCCAAACCAAACACAATCAGATTCATAAAACGAAAAAATAAAATAATAATGTACGAAACATATGATCCAAGTAACATTTTCTTCCTTTTCATCTTGTTATCTTCCTCGGTTTTGCATCTACTCAGGAACACCCCATCTCCGCTACTCTAACATTGATTCTGATTTCATATTAATAAAAAAAAAAATTAAATCTAACTCAAATTAAAAAAAAATTATGATAAGGTTCGACGTTCCAAAATAATTTTTTTTTAAATACGTAATCATGTACTTAGGGATAATAACAACATTTCTTTCACAACATTTTAACACCATCTACATTTCATTCTGTGATTGATCTATTTTAGTGTTTATGATTATTATTATTATTGATTGTTGAATAATTTTGGACCAATATACGTAAATGATGTTAAAATATTGTAAAAAAAATATTAGTCAAAGTATTATTATACTTAGTGATCGAATACAATAACGTGATTCAACGCACTTGAAAAGACACTGCATGCTTTGCCCCCGTTGTCTTGGTTGAATAAGGCGAATGGTCATTACTTGTGTTTCAGTATAAACTTGTGTAGGGCTGAGAGATATGAAAATTTATATATGTGGTGAAGACTAAGCACAAAAATAGGTTTTTTTTATAGTAAAATGTATCTCAATGAATTCTAAGGTACAATAATAGTTTTTTTTTTTAAATTACAACTGTAAAGTGACTTTTAGAATTCAATATTTCAATATTTTTTATTTCTTATCGTCAAAGTTTGGAATTTGTAAGCACTAATTATTTAATATACACTTTAGGCTTAATTAATCATTTTTACTCATGTTTAAGTTTTAAATTTATTTTTGTTTTTATATATATACTCAATTTAGTTCATATTTAAAATAAAAAAAATTCAACCGAGTCTCTATTTTTTGAAAAATAAAAAAATAAATATGATACATTTCATTAAATTAACATATAAATTTAATAATGTCACATATTAAAATATTAAGTTTGTCAGAATCATATTCTATTTTAAATGTATTTTATGTCAAAATTAAAAAATTTCACATAAAAGATTACATACACACGTAAAAGTTCTCAATTTTAACATATAACTTTTCTAATAGTGTTAATCACAATTTAATGAATGTGATCACATTGAATCTTATATGAAAATATAGTCATTTGAGTTCAAAACAAATATAAAGAATAAAAAGTTTAAATATATAGATAACATATTACTAATCCTACACCTTAATATATATATATATATATATATATATATATATATATATATATATATATATATATATATATATATATATATACTGAACCTGAAAACATTGTGAAGTTTAGGAACACATTACTAATATGAATTGTTGCAACATCTTTTCTATCCTTATCTTGAAACATGTCTATTTTATGATACTTTGAAAGTATATCTTAATTCATTATTGAAAAAAAAATTCTGTCACATTTCTTCTATTGTAGGATTTTACACAATTATAAGCTTAATACTTTGATATTGTAATATTTCTACTAAATAACCATGACATGACATAAATTTTAAAATCCTTCAATCATAAAAGTAAAAAACAAATATTTCCAATCTTGAAAATATATATTCAAATCACACGTTTACTACATATTTGGCTTACAAAATATGTTGTGTATTGTTTCTCGATAATTATGTTATATATGAAAGGTGAAAAATAATCGTATTAACTAACATATAGCATAGTTTATCAAATAAAATACTTAAATATTATGACTTATCATAAGATTAGTTATTATTATATTCATTAACGTGCTGATTGTTATGGGGAAAAAAAAGACAATTGCGAACAACTATTCCAATTATTCTACTTACTATTGTTTCAGTAATATTTTTCATTTTTATCTACTGTTAGGGTGAAGAGAAAAGCAAGAAAGAGTGTGAAGTCTATTATTAGAAAAAATTGTAAGCATTATCAAAGAAAAAAAAATGTTAAACATACAACTTTTATATTTCAAGATGTTGTATAGGATCTTAATTAGTTCTACAATTCATTCTAGTGTATTTCACTCCCTTAGTTTTGAAAGCGTCACTTTATAAGTCTTGTAATTTAGTTTGACACTTGAAACCAACACTTTTTTAAATGAGAATAGGATTGGAAAAGATGGATTGGGAGAAGTTTACAATGTTAGAAAATGACATTTATTTTTATTTTTTTTATCATTAATAATGACTTAACTTTTAGGGGATTTTTTATTTTTTTATTTTTTTTAAATAAGGAGTAAATGAATTAAAGAATAAAATTTTATTGATAATCAAGCTTCAATATAAAAATCTTGTGACATTTATTAATTTTTGTTTCAAAGAAAAGCAAAATATACTTATATAGGAATATGTGCCAAACAAAAAGTTTTGATTATTTTTTATTTAGTTTGGCTTCATATTTTTAGGTTTTGTTTACTTGAATGGATTAGGGCGAGAGTGATTGAGGGAATTTGAGAGGATTTGAAGGTAAACTTTGTTGTTGTTTATTTGAGTGGATTTGGAGATAAATCAGAGTGAATTTGAAAGTAAAGTTTGTGAGAATTAGTGTAAGATTTGATTGACGTGACAGATTCAAAAAATTTACTTCCAAATTCACTCTCATTTACCTCCAAATTCACTCAAATAAACAACAACAAAATTTACCTTCAAAACCTTTCAAATCTCCTCAATCACTCTCCCCAAAATCCATTCAAGTGAACAAAGCCTTGATTTTTGGATTTACGTGCATATATCATTTTATGAATTTTATTAAACATAACTTAAATATTAAAAATATGTTTTACAACTAAATTTCTCTTTTAAATAAGTAGATTCTCAAATAGCACATTTGTTAAGTTGGTCCAAACATTACAATGTTTTGTTCATGAGTATTCTCGACTTAAAGTCATGCATCATTATCTTAAGCCTAATAATATTTTATTAAATGAAAATGTGATTCAAAAATTTCAAATTTTAGTCTCGTTAGGATTGTTGAGATAAATCAAGATGAAAGTAGTACAAGCATAACTGTTCTAGCATTCTTGGTTTAAAACAAAATTATTTGCTATGATTTTATTTTTATTTCTTTGCAAAGTATATTTTTGACTAACATTATTTTTTTAGTGATTATATATCTCTAGAATATGTTATGTTTGGACAATCATCAGAAAAATAAAATGTTTTTAGCTTTGAAGTCATTGTTTTAGAGATTATTACTGAAAAAAAAGAATTCAACTTCTTGTGATCAAACCTCGTGGAGTTTCTAACGACCTTTTGAGTTATGTAAGTATTACCATATAATAATTTGGTTCTTATTATTGCTCATTAGTTCTTGATCACATCTATAATTTAGATTAATTTAATTTTAAAAAATGTCTTGATTTGTATTTTTAAATTCACATTTTTTTATAGGTGTGGAGATAAGGGTGGAATAAGACAATAATAAACATACTAGACCCAAGTGTTAAAGAAAAATATTCAGAACATGAAATTTTTATATGCATTCAAATCGGTTTATTATGTGTGAAACAAAATCCTTATGCTAGACCATTAAATGTGAAGGTTGTTTAATATTTTAGCAATTAGTCAGTTGAATTAAGAGAAAATAAACCCAAATTTTTATTGTATGGTACAATAGATTCAGAAGCACTTACACAAAGATCAAGTCCTAGACCTTCTTCTAATGGTTGCACTTCATTCTCTATATATGAAATGCCAACAATTTCTTCCTCAGTAGTAAATAATTTTTCTAAATTTTGTGTGGCTTAAAATTAACAATGCTTACTATTTTAATGTATTCTATTAGAAAAAGACATGAAAATGACTCATGGTAAGCATTCATTTACAAGTATCACAAAGATTTTAGAACTCACAATTTTCAATTTAAATAAAATTATTAAAAATCACATCAACTAAAATAATGTCAAATTATAATATGTAAACGAGATGCAATTCGTACGTCATAAATTGATTTTGTAAAGTTGAGTTAGACATAAATTTACTTATTAGATGATACCTGAGTCATTTAAAGTTGTTACTATTGAGATTCAATTGGGTTGTTGCATCACTTGTTACTAAACTCCTATTGGACCACTTATTATATCTAATTTCATGTTTATGATGTTCATTCTTTAACATGAAAGGATGTGTTGGACATCTTATATGGAATAAAGATAACTAGAAAATGAAACATATTTCTAGTAAAAAAGCTAATTGAATAATTCTAATTTACTTTGTCAAATTTATTTCAATTCACAAATTTGTGTAATTTGATACATAAGTGTATTGTTAAATCAATCACAAGTAGCATGTCAACTTGGTCAAGCCTCATAAGCTTAGCCTTGACCATGGGTCAAGGTCAAAATAGCCCACAGGGCTAAAAGGCCCACCCAAGGAAAGTTCACAAGGCTAAAATAGTTGTGAAAGTCTCATAGATCTGGGCTAACCCATGGGTAAGTTTATGTGAGTTAGTCTAAGATCAAGATAGATAGGATTGGATAGAATCTATGTTGAATCAATTCTACTCGCAATGCAATCTGAATTGGCTAAACCCTTCAGGTTAGGCCAACTTGGATCGAATTTGGGCACAAACTGATGTGGATCGACTTGGCTAGAACTTCAGCAAGGGTTGGCTCATCTAGACCTTTGCTTAAGCCAACTTTCCACAACATTTAACCTTGGTCGACTTGTCCTAACCTTTGGCTAAAGTCGACTCATTTTAATCTTCGATCTAGGCCAACTTGGGTTAACTATGGGTTTAAGTTGATTCGAATCGAATGTGGGCATGGTCTGAGTTAACTCGACTATGGACCAGACCAATTCGATTCAACCTTCAGCCTAAGTCGACCTGATTTAATCTTCAACCTAGGCCACCTTGATTTAACCTTTAGCTTGGGTTGTCCTTCACCTGGTTGACTCACCTAGAACTTCATCATCGGACGACTTCTCTCAACTTTTTGTCCGAGTTGACTCGTCTTAGACCTTTTGTCCAAGTCGATTTATCTCAACCTTTTGTCAGGGTCATTTTGTCTCGATCTTCGATTGGAATCGACCTGTCTTAACCATTGACCCACAATACCATATCTTGGCCTTCAATTTAAATTGATTTGTCTAAGCTTTTGATCCATGCCAATCGTCTCCACATTTAGCCCGGGTCAACCTGTCTCAACCTATGACCTATCTCGACCTTCAACTTGGACCAACCCATTTTAACCTTCGCCCTTTCTCGACCATCGGTCTAAGCTGACTTGTTTCAACCTTCAAGTTGAGCTAGCCCATCTTCGACTTGGGCTTACCATCTTGACCTTTAACCCGAGCTCGCTCGTCGTGACGTTGGTGTTGACCCATCTCAATCTTTGGCCTAAACTGGCATGTTTCGACCTTCTTTCCGGGTCTACTCATCTCAATCTTCTTCTTAGGCCTACACTTCTCAACCTTCATCACAGGCTGACTTGTCTCGACCTTTTATCTGAGTCTGTCCGTCTCGACCTACAATCCGAGCAAATCTATTTCAATCTTCAGTTGGGTCACCTATCTCAATTGTCGACCGGAGTTGACTTATCTCAACCTACGACATGTACCAGGTCATCTCGTCCTTCGACCTAGGTAGGCCTATCTTGACCTTTGGCTCGAGTCATCCATCTCAAGCTTTGGATAGGGTTGATTTGTTTTGACCTTCTGAACGGGTCAACCCATCTCATTCTTCAACTCAGGCTGACACATCTTGACTTTCAACCCTACATCAACCATCTCTACATTTTGCTTGGGTCGTCTAGTCTCGACCTTTGGCCAAGTTATCTTTTCTCAAACTTGGCCCAGGTTGTCCCATTTCAACCTTCAATTGGGGCAAGTTGTCTTGACCTTCGATCTAAACTATCTGGTCTTGACTTTCAACTGAGGTCAACCTATTTTGTCCTTCATTAGACCTTCTGTTTGGCGATCTCGTTTCGACCTTTGACTTGACTGACTCTACTTGACCTTCGTCTGAACCCTACTCAACTCAAACTTTAGTCCAAGTTAACTCAATTCAAACTTTAATTTAGGTAAACTTAACTCTAACTTTGGTCCAAGTGAACTCAAGTCAACCTTGGAGTCGAGATGGTTTAGGTTAACCTTTGATCCAAGTTGAAGGCGTTGTATTTATGAGTTAATTAAAGTCTTGTAGTGGAATTAAACTCGCTTTGACCCTGATTCTAACCCACTTTAAAGTAAGCTTTTAGGAATTATAACTCTTTTCAACCCATTTGGTAACTTTATAAAACAAGATTTACTCAATAATAAATTGGAATTGACCCATTAACTATGAACCAAATTAACAACTTGATGAAAAATGTGAAAAAGAAAATAAAAAATAATGTTTGGACACCTAGTACTATTTGTTACTTATTTTTTGTTTGGTTTCAAAAAATAAAGTTAAAAAAGGAAATAATTTAGAAGAAAAGAAAGAAATAGGAAACAGGAAAGGAGAAAATATATCTTACCTTAAATAAAACAAAACGTGAGGTATAAAAAATATATTGAAATAGACTTTTCTTAACGATTTTTTTTTCTTCATACCTATATACATCTAGCAATATATTTAAAGGCCCAACAAGCTATTAATTATGTGGATAATTTAGAAAGACATATATGGGCTAAAAATATTATAAAAGAGTCAAGATGGAATCATGATTCAAATTAATGTTTCGGTATATTAAACGTCAAATATTATAATGTTTATTTAGAGTTTCAGTATATTCAATGATCTTGTATGGATAAATTAAATACATATTTTTTATTTAATTTTCTTAAACACTTTTAAAAATAGTTCTTAAAAACTTAAGACTTGAAGTTGACAATTCAATTACACTTGGAGTTGGTTTTATATCAATAATTGAAAGATAACTAATAATTAGCTTACATATTTATTGTTGATGCAGATTAATAAATATATTCACACCGAACCATTATTATTACCCAAAATTATTGTTGCAGTAATTGTCACGTAAGCCCAATTTAGAAAAATTGAACCACTCTTTAAGCTGCTGTTCTACTTTGAGAACCTATACCTACTTGAAAATAGTTTAGAAAACAATTTAGTAACTTAACCTTTTCTACCTTCATGGTCATCATCCTATACTATAGTATACTATATAAGTTTTCTTCCAATTGCAAATCATCATATAATAATCCTTTCCTCCATTATCTCTCTTCATCTTCTCTGACCAAACTGAGTAGCTTAACATCTTCACATCATGAGATTCTTGGAATTTCATTGTGATCCAATGTCTGCAATTGCAACCTTTGCAGCTATAGCTTTATCAGTCTTTGTCATTTTCAGAAGTTTCATCTGCAAGAAAGGAAGGTACCATGTGATTGCGGGAACTATGTTAGACCTGTTGCTCAACTTCCGCAATCTGCACGATTACATGACTGATCTTGCCAGAAAACACAAGAGTTACCGGTTGCTTTGGTTTCGCAGGAGTGAAATTTACACTGTGGACCCTGTCAATGTTGAATACATCCTCAGAACAAACTTTGCAAACTATGAGAAGGTACTGATTGTCAAAGATGTTATGGTAGAAACACTCTTTCATCATTAGAATTCCAAATATATTTCCTAATACTGCCGTTCCAAAGATGTTTTGGTAGAAACATATATTTCATACAGTAGTCTGAATGTAGACGTACAGTATACTAAATCATATTAAATTCTTGTGTCGTTTATTTGTTCTTTCTTGTCTGTTTTCCTAATACTGAATATACATGATTCAAAACTTCCTACAAATAAATGTTTATTCTTATTCTCGTGTGCGGTTACAGGGCTGGTACCACTATGAGAAATTGACAGATCTTTTAGGTGATGGAATATTCTCAGTGGACGGCGAGAAGTGGCTACATCAGAGAAAGGTTGCGAGCTATGAAATTGGCACCAAAATAGTGAGAGATTTTAGCCTTCAAGTGTTCAAATCCAATGCAGTAAAACTTGCAGGAGTTGTTTCAAAAACAGCTATGTCAAATAATGCAGTTGACTTCCAAGTAAGATTTTGTTACATGCTTGATACAAAGCGGTGAAGTCCATTATAAATAAAATAAAGGATGTATAATATTAATCTCATGGTGTTTATTGACAGGAACTGTTTATGAAATCAACCTTGGACTCGGTCTTTAAGATTGTTCTTGGTGTAGACTTGGACACCATATACGGAACATACGAAGAAGGCACTCAATTCTCCAATGCCTTTGACGAAGCAAGTGCTATAACGTTGTATCGGTATGTCGATGTTTTATGGAAGATCAAGCGTTTTCTCAACATTGGATCAGAGGCAGTACTTAGAAACCGCGTTAAAGAGGTGGATGATTTTGTTTACAAACTAATCAGAATCAAAACAGAGCAAGTGCAGAAGTCATCACAATCTGATTTTTCTGTGAGTAAAATTTTTGCCACCCCTCTTGTAATCCTAAGTAAATAATATAGCATTCATAATGTGAAGGCTTTTTAAGCTGCCATACAAACAGCATCTTGGACAGGCGTTTGGAAAACCAAAATGTATCAAAGTATTATACAGGAACGAAATCCAATTTCAAATCTTAGTTTAGGAACTCCAATTTAACTCCTTACTTAAATATAATATCTATCAGTATTTTTTATTGATTCGTAGTGTAAGCAAATTTACAACAATTGAGCATAGATATTAAACTCTTGTTATTTGATATGTATATCTATTTACAGGAGAAAAAAGCAGATATGGTGTCAAGGTTTCTGGCATTGAATGAGACAGATCCTAAGTACCTAAGAGACATTATTCTCAGCTTCGTGATTGCAGGAAGAGATACAACAGCTGCTACTCTTTCCTGGTTCTTTTACATGCTATGCAAGCATCCACATATCCAAGAAAAAGTTGTGCATGAAGTTGGAGAAGTAACAAAGTTGAAGAACACTTGTAGTATTGATGAACTTGCAGATAGCCTAACCGATGAGGCCCTGGGAAAGATGCACTTTTTGCATGCAGCTTTAACTGAAACACTCAGACTTTACCCTGCCGTTCCAATTGTAATGAACTTGTGCACTATATGCATTAAAGATCAAACGTTAAAAAGCCAAAAAGAAAAAAAAAAGGATTTTATGCAAAGTGTTAATATTTTAACAAACTTTAACATTTTATGAGCATCTCCCTTACGAGTCCATTCTGTTTAAAGATTTTATCTGTGATGGTACAGGATGGCAAACTTTGCTCATCAGATGAAACTTTACCTGATGGATTTAGAATTAGGAAAGGTGATTCTATATCATATCAGTCATATTCCATGGGTAGGATGGAGTTCATCTGGGGTGAAGATGCAGAGGAATTTCGACCACAGAGATGGCTTGATGAAAGTGGAACTTTTCAACCGGAGAGTGCTTTCAAGTTCACAGCCTTTCAGGTTAGCAAGTGCAATAATTGAAACTTTGAGTGATTGAAACTTTGAAATTCAACTTGTTATCACTATGCAGGGCGGTCCAAGAATTTGTCTGGGGAAAGATTTTGCATACAGGCAGATGAAAACTTTTGCTGCTGTTCTTTGTCACAGCTACAAATTCAAGCTGGCTGTCCAAAATGAATCGGTGAATTATAAGACTATGCTCACTCTTCACATTGATGGTGGTCTTCATCTGCATGCTTCTCGGAGATTCGAGCTTATGGGTTAGAACTTGTGGCTTCTAAAAGACCAATGGATAATATGTTGTGAATGTTTTTGGTAAAATACAGAGTGCGTTTTAGTGTTTGGCTGAATAAAAGACCAACTATAGACTTGTAATTCAACTAGTCTTTCTCCACTGTATCCTTCATTTTCAGGGTAGATTACAATAGTTGTTTAATTTAGAACATAGATTTAATAGCATTTTTTCTCTGTAACTACATCGCCTTATTGTAATATATACAATGTTACAATAAAATCTTTATTATAATACTTGTGACACCCGAGAAAATTAAATTGCTATATAGTTGGTTTAAGGATATATTTGATAACATTCTTGAAGAACTTACAGAAAAACAACTCCAACTTTCATAAATTATTTTGTAGAGGTTTTTATCACCTCATCCACACATATACAATATCACTTTTAATCCAAAATTTTAAAATAATATGTTCATGAATATTTAATCATGTGTTTAATTTTGCTTTTTTAATAACTTTCAATTCACACTTGAACTATTTTCAACAAAATCCGTCTTTGTAAACAAAATATTTGTGTAAGTGGATTGCAAAAACGGTGATTTGAGTTTTTCATATCCTTACTCGAATACAAAGATAAGCCGTAAAAGTCAACTCAACACCATACAATAACAAAAGTAACCTTGCTTTTTCATGTGTTATTGGCTCAACTATCACAAACTAAAAGGAAGAAACCTAAACATAAAACTGAAAAGTAATAATATATATATATATATATATATATATATATATATATATATATATATATATATATATTATTACAGAAACAAACAAAACAAATTATCTTCAAATTCATCCACTAAATCTAACCCAAATCCATCCTTCAAAACAAACATAAGGAGAAAAATATAGCGTATTTCTTATTTGTATGCTAAAATATGCTATAGAGAGGCTTTATATAAAAATGAACAACATGTACTTTTGGTTATTGTAGAATCTCTTAAAAATGATAATATTAAAGAGATACCAATAGCATGTTTTATATATTAGAAATTTAACATCAACTAAATATTAGACTAATTTACAGTATTTAAAAAATAAAAAATCTTATTTTTCAAAGTAGTTTTATGAAGATGTGTGTTAAAAAATTTATGTCAATTAGATATTAATTCAATTTATAATATATATAATTAAAATAATTTTCAGTTTAATATTACAACATATATATTGTGTCATTTTAATATACATAGTAGTTAAAATATTTTGAATAAAAAAATATGACGAGCTTTGGAATAAATTCACAGTATTAAAATTTCTTTAAAAGAAAGTAGTAGAAAAAAAAATATTCAATTAAGATGTAATTGTGAAAGATGAAAAAAGATAGAAAGATAACCTAATATAAAAGGGTGGAAGACAAAGATAATAAATCTAATATAATTGTCATAAATATAAATATTTTTTAGGGTATAAAACCAATATTGAAGAAATGCTAATCTTTTTACTAGAAATAAAAAGATAGGGAATCAATTTCAGGACTAATACTTGATAGTGTTTTGGATTTCAGTTGGAAGACTCAAATTAGTTTTCATTTTCAATCAAACATGGCGTTAACATATTTAATCATTTTTATTTACATTTAACTACATATAATTCTGAAATACTTCTTCCAGAATATGTTCGAATTGTATTTCAAATTTGATAATAGGAAAACATGAACAAATAAATAAAAAATCAGAAGAGAACAATAAAGAGTTTTAATATTTAATTACGGTGGGGGTGTAAGAAGAAGATTATGTGGTAGAACAAGAATCTTGTGAACTTGGTCAGGTGAAATCATGGATTCAAATGAGCCCACATTCTAGTCCTTGGGAGTTGCTCCCTCCACCACCACCAACCACTCCCTGCACCTCCCCATACCTAATTTGTCCTTCTATAAAACGGATGTCAACATCCGTTTCACCTTCAACGGATGTTGACATCCGTTTAATAAATTTTTAAAAAATATTTTATTTATTATTTAAATAATAATATATACATTAAATTAATAATAATTATTTTATTAAATAAAATAAATTAATTTATAAATAATTAAATAATAATTTTTAAAAAATTAAATAACATTTATATATTAATTTAAAATATAAAAAATTAAAAATAAAAAAACAAAAAAGGTAACAGATGTCGCACATCCGTTTTAATATATTTATAACAAATTTTTTAATTATTATTTAAATAATAATACATAAATTAAATTTAATAATAATGATTTTATTAAATAAAATAAAATAAATTTATAAATAATTAAGTAATAATTTTAAAATAATTAAATAATATTTATACATTAATTTAAAATAAAAAAATTAAAAAAAAACTAAAAACCAAAAAAAAAATGCAACGGATGTCGGATGTGGCACATCCGTTTTAATATATTTATAACAAATTTTTTAATTATTATTTAAATAATAATACATAAATTAAAATTAATAATAATTATTTTATTAAATAAAATAAAATTAATTTATAAATAATTAAGTAATAATTTTAAAAAAATTAAATAATATTTATATATTAATTTAAAATACAATAAATTAAAAAAATAAAAATTAAAAAAAAAAAAACTCAACGGATGTGGCACATCCGTTGAAGAATTTTTTCTTCAACGGATGTTGACATCCGTTGAAGAAAAGAAGTGGGGTGTAGGATATTTTAAAATATAAAGGATAGTTTTGGAATTTTAGAAAAATGTGGTGGTACAGGGAGCAAAGTGGGGTGGTGTAGGGAGCAACACCCCTAGTCCTTGAGTGGCATATAATAGATATTGGAGTGTTTCATCCTACATCTTCAAGATCTCTCATCCTACACCTCCAAACATTCTACTTTTAACCTTCTGACATCTTATCATTATCCTACACCTTTAACTTTATAAAAAAATTTATTTTTAATTTTAATAAATATATTTTTATTTTATTTTCTTTTTCTTGTTAAAAAGACTCTACACCACCTTAATAATAATTAAATTTAAAATTCTAATATTATTTAATATAATTTTATATTTTAATAATTATTAAAATATAATTTATATTATAATAATAGTTATATTAAAAATATAAAAATAAAATAATTAAAATAAAAATAATAAAGAAAAAGTAAAATTATATTAAATAAAATATTTAATATATTCAAATACATTAAATTATATTAATATATTAAATTAAATTAAATAATTATTAAAATGTAAATAATAAACAAAATTTTAAAACAATTATTTATCAAATAACAAATAAAATTATATTAAATAAAATATTTAAACATACTAAATTATATTAAAATATTAAATTAAATTAAATAATTATTAAAATTTATATATAAAATAAAATTTTAAAAACATTCTTTATCGGATATGGATATCCGAGTCATAACTTATCAAATATTTATATCCGATTAACAAATTTTTCAAAATTTTGTTTTTCTTAAATTTTAATAATTATTAAATTTAATTTAATATTTTAATATAATTTAATATATTTAAATATATTAAATATAATTTTAAGTATTATTTTTATTTTTATTTTTATTCTTATTTTAGTTATTATTTTTCAATTTTCTTAATAGAACTATTTAAAAAATATAAATTATATTTTATTAATTATTAAAATATAAAAATATAATAAGTAATATTATAATTTTTATTTAAGTTTAATATTTATTAAATTTTAAATAAAAAGCAAAAGTATTAACATATTTTATAAATTTTAATATATAAATAAGTTTTTTAAAATTTTCATTTTTATTTAAAATTTAATAATTATTTAATTTATTTTAATATTTTATTATAATTTAATATATTTGAATATATTAAATCAAATTGATTATTATTATTATTTATTATTATTATTATTATTTTTATTTTACTTTTATATTTTTAATATAACTATTATTATAATATAAATTATATTTTAATAATTATTAAAATACAAAATTATTTTAAAAAATATTTAAATTTTAAATTAAATTAAATTAAATTATTATTAAGATAGTGAAGATTGTTTTTAATAAAAAAAAATGAAAAATATTTATTAAAGTTAAAAATAAAGTTTTGAAAAAGTTGGAGGTGCAGAATGAGAGATGCTAGAAGGTTAAAAGTGGAATTTTTGGAGGTGTAGGATGAGATCTTGGAGGTGTAATGAAACACTCTAGATATTGATATGGATACAGTCAATGGAGGATGATCATTATTATGTTCTTCATTTCTTTTCCCTGTGAATTTTTATAAAATAAAATCAATTTATATTAAAGTTAAATATAAACAATTAAAAAACTTATAAAAAATTCAAATTATAAATAAATTTTAATTTGTGCAAGAAAAAAGTAAATTACAAATTATAAAGTAATTTCTTTTTTTCTAATTTGCTTTTGAAATTGTTAGTGCATGGTGCCAAAAGTGGTCGGGACATTTTGGCACAACATTATGAAGGATAAGGATAGCCTTGTAGTGAAAACGTCTTATACTAAATAAAGATGTCATTTAATGAAAATTTTGATGAAAAGTTAGAATTTTTGTCTCATTCCTAACAACAAATTCAAGTAGCATTAGTGCATGATATTGTTCGAATAATAGAGATGTGTTGCTACAAATCTCTCAATAAATCATAATCATGGTTGCAAAATTTTCCAATTCAGTTTATTACATTTATATTGTTAAATTTGTCAAATGTCACTTATTTAGACCCATTTCTTTATATTTTTCTATTTATAAATACATAATTAACTTATATCTGTTTCATGTTATTAAGAAATTAATGACTCTTCCTTTTTAGGGTGAATTCTCACCTATCGTGTGAACTTATTGTTCAATTTTTTTCAAAAGTTTTATTATTTTCGATGTTATTATTTCCAACATCAAAGATTATCATTTGCATCTAAAGGCCATTAGATGAATAGTTGAAGGAAAATTAATCATCCATAGTGTCCCTTTACAATTAGACTAAAAATGCATAGTAGTTAATGAAATTCAAGATGTTATTGTTCAAGTATCTTTATTCAATATAGAAGTTAAGTTAGTAGAGTAGACATTAAACATATTTCTAAAGTGGCTAAGGCATTTTGTCAAACCAATTTCAGTACCAACAAAAAATTTTAAGTTATGCTTATTTTTATTATATATTTAATTAAATTTATCGGTGTTGTATTAAAGATGATTTTATAACTCAATTTTAAATGGTAATGTCAAAAGTTTAGTATGAAAATTTTGTAGGTACAATGGGACAATATAATTTTTCGAGTGAATAAATTTGTTTTCCATTGTACATTTTCCTACCAGAAGGAAAACTTTCCTATAAACATTTAGTCTCAACAGTGGAAAAATTTTATTTATTTATATTTCTTAATATTATAATAATTACACTTAATTAATCAATAAATTCAATCATTTATGTTCATCAATAAATTGAGTATGAAATAGGGAAGATCATAATATAATGGATATGTCGAGTTTCAATCCATTCAAAAGTTTGATAACACAAAAGTTAATATCCAATAATACTTATAGATATGAATGAGTGACTCACAAAAAATATATATTTGACTCCATTGATGAGTTAGTTCAAAATAATTTGTTATTTTGTAATTATGATTTTTATATCATTAATTGATTGCATGCAGGTTCGATTGGCATAGTGTAAGTTTTAAATTTTGTACAATTACATTTTAAACTATATTATTAACTTACATGTGTATTTATTGAGAGTTACATAATTTAATTGCGTTGCTTATTTCACGATCCGACTTCATTTTAGGATGATGACATGTTACATATACTACAATAATATATAGTTTATCTTCAAGATAATTAGTAATTAGATTTAATTTATTTTCTTAAATACTTTAAGTTTATTTAATGATCATTTGAAATATTAGATAATTTAGATTAAATTAAAAAATTTAATTACTACAATTGTTTTGTTTTATTGGAATTTTTTAGTATTGTCTCCTGGTAAAATATTTTTTTTTACAGATTTTAAAGTTAATGTCAAAACAAACCACGTATTTAAGAAAATAACATATTTTACGTCAACTATGATTATATTTAATGTAACCTATCACTTTATAAATTAGTTAAAACGTAGATTATATTATATTGTTTTGTGTTTCTCGAGTGCAGCCTTTCAGTGTTAGGAAAAAACTAAGGTATGTTATTTTGAGTGGATTTGAGGGAGTAATTTGAGGAGATTTGAACATAATTTTTTTTGTCGTTTATTTGAATGAATTTGGAGATAAATGAGAGTCAATTTGGAAATAAAATTTGTGAGAATTAGTATAGAATTGTATTGACGTGACAAATTAAAAAAAATTATTTTCAAATTCACTCTCGTTTACCTCCAAATTCACTCAAATAAACCACAAAAAAATTTATCTTCAAATCCTCTCAAATTCCCTGAAATCCAGTCTCTCGGATCCACTCAAAAGAAGAGGGCTAAGTTTCCATAATCTCTTTCACTGTAAATTTACATAAACAAATTCAATTGATTTCACCATACACAACCACCGTTATAATTGCAACTATATAATCATTCCTTAAAGTAACAGTGTAACTAACAAGATAGCACAAACTACATTAAGGTCCCCAACCTCATACGTAGCTGCTTGTTCAAAAGTAATGACTAAAATAATTATGCAGAGCACAAAGTGCAAGCGTGAATCAAGAAACACTGTTGCAATTATACAGTAACTTCATACCAGCGACTGTCACACACAAAACAACCTCCTACCTTAAACTGGAACACATAAAAGGTCACTCTCTTTCCATTCTAGGATTTGACATGGAAAACAAAGTTTCTGTTATAATATTTTATTATTATTTGACAATTTTTATAAGAGGAAAATGGTCTTACTAAAATTAACTTTTGCATTTTTAAAGAGAAAGAAAAAGTAAAAAATAGTGAGAGATAATGTTATGTAAAAAAAAAATCTAATGTAAAGTACCATTGTCCATTTAATATTTCAACCACAAGATGACAGACAAATTATGAAGCACAATCCCCTTATAATATCTCTTCACACTTCCTTCCTTTTAACCCAACACCCTTCTTCAAAGACTCAATCTTTCTCCTTCTTTGGCATGAAACATGGCCAAGACCATAATGGGAAACATGGGATATTTTTTTACAAGCTATCTTCTAGTTCTAACAATGATGTTCTCAGCAAATGCTCAATTTGCTAAGAAGACTTACCTCGTTCAAATGGATAAGCCAGTAATGCCAAAAGCCTTCACCAACCACCTTGAATGGTATTCATCAAAGCTGAAATCGGCACTGTCCACATCTCCAGAAGCTGATGCGGACAGTGAGAAGATAATTATCTACACTTACCAGAATGCTTTTCATGGTGTTGCAGCTAAGTTGACTGAAGGAGAAGCTAAGAAGCTAGAGGCTGAAGAAGGAGTTGTGGCCATATTCCCAGATACAAAGTATGAGCTACACACTACAAGAAGTCCTGCATTCCTCGGGCTTCAACCACAAAAAGCCCCTAACGTGTGGTCAGAAAAGCTTTCGGGCCGTGATGTTATAGTGGGAGTGTTAGATACTGGGATTTGGCCAGAGAGTGAAAGCTTCAAAGATGTAAGCATGGGACCAGTACCTGCTCATTGGAAAGGTGCCTGTGAGATTGGAACAGGATTCACAAAAAGTCACTGCAATAAAAAGGTTGTGGGGGCAAGAGTGTTCTACCATGGATATGAAGCAGCAATTGGTAGAATTAATGAGCAGAAGGAGTACAAATCACCAAGAGATCAAGATGGGCATGGCACTCACACAGCAGCTACAGTTGGTGGCTCTCCTGTGCTTGGGGCTAACCTTCTTGGTTATGCTAATGGCACAGCAAGAGGAATGGCACCAGGTGCAAGGATTGCAGCTTACAAAGTGTGTTGGATTGGTGGGTGCTTTAGCTCAGATATTGTGTCAGCTATTGATAAAGCTGTGGCTGATGGAGTGGATATTCTTTCCATCTCTTTGGGTGGTGGAGTCTCCTCTTATTACCGTGATAGTTTATCTGTTGCTGCATTTGGAGCAATGGAGAAGGGTGTTTTTGTTTCATGTTCTGCAGGAAATGCAGGACCTGATCCTGCCAGCCTCACCAATGTTTCACCATGGATCACCACAGTTGGAGCCAGCACAATGGATAGAGATTTTCCAGCAGAAGTTAAGCTTGGAAATGGTAAGATAGTGACTGGAGTTTCACTCTACAAAGGGCAAAGTGTGCTTTCAATTGAGAAACAATACCCTTTGGTGTACTTGGGGAGCAACTCTAGCAGGGTTGATCCAAGATCCATGTGCTTGGAAGGGACTATGGATCCTAAAGTGGTTTCAGGAAAGATAGTTATATGTGATAGAGGCCTTAGTCCTAGAGTGCAGAAGGGTCATGTGGTGAGAAGTGCAGGAGGGGTGGGAATGATTCTCACAAATACTGAAGCTAATGGAGAAGAACTAGTTGCTGATTGCCATCTCCTTCCAGCAGTTGCAATAGGACAAAAAGAAGGAAAAGATCTCAAAAGTTATGTCCTATCTAGTCAAAGTGCTACTGCAACTCTAGCTTTTAAAGGTACGAGGTTGGGAATAAGGCCATCTCCTGTAGTGGCAGCATTTTCATCAAGAGGGCCAAATTTTCTCAGCCTTGAAATTCTGAAGCCTGATTTAGTAGCTCCTGGGGTGAATATTCTTGCTGCTTGGAGTGAGGCCATTGGTCCATCAGGTTTGAAAGTGGACAACAGGAGAGAGAAGTTCAATATACTCTCTGGAACCTCAATGTCATGCCCACATGTGAGTGGTGTAGCAGCCTTTCTCAAAGCCAGGCACCCAGAGTGGAGCCCTGCTGCTATAAAATCTGCTTTGATGACAACTGCTTATGTTCTTGACAACACCAAAAAAACTCTCACAGATGCCTCAACTGCTAAACCTTCAAGTCCTTATGATCATGGTTCTGGACACATTGACCCTATCAGAGCTCTTGACCCTGGTTTGGTATATGACATAGAGCCACAGGACTACTTTGAATTCCTATGCACACAGAATCTGACTCCAACCCAACTACAAGTTTTTGCCAAATATTCCAACAGATCTTGCAAACACTCTCTTGCGAGTCCAGGGGACTTGAACTACCCAGCCATATCATCAATCTTTACCCAGAAAACAGCCACTTCATTCTCTAGACCTGTGATTGTTCACAGAACTGTCACCAATGTTGGCCCACCTGATTCCAAATACCAAGTTGTGATCTCACCATTCGAAGGTGCTTCTGTCAAAGTTGAGCCAGAAACTCTAAATTTCACAAAAGAACACCAAAAGCTGTCTTACAAGATTACATTCACGCCAAGGGTTCGGCAAACATCTCCTGAATTTGGAAGTCTGGTATGGAAGAATGGTTTGCACACTGTGAGAAGCCCCATTGTGATAACATGGCTGGCACCACCAATGTGAATTTCAACCAGACTACTTACAAGTTCAGTAGTGCTTCTTTGTTGCAATAAGAGAATCTTCTGTACTAGGAATTAGAAGTTCATCCTTTTGTATTACCAGAAAAGTTATTATTTTAGTATTCTATCCTATGTTCCTGTTCCTCCACCTTGGACTCAACCAACATCTTCTTCATTCACGTATAATTCATAACTTCAAAGTTGCAAAATGCTTAAAAATTTCCAACAAATGTGGAACTTATTTCTGATTCTCAAATCTCAGTTGTTGTGATTACGTTAACTACTTGTTCCTCCACTGTTTTAGTTTATACACTCATGCTTCCTGAACATGCTCATTTAGTATATGAATTCTTGACTAAGGAACTGAACAATATGAATATTGAATACAATATATACACATGCAATTTTTGGTTTGTGCAGAAAAATCTGGTTCTCTTTGTGCCTTGGCAGATCATTTACTGCAACAAAACTGGATGCCACGAGTGAGGATTTCACTGTCAAACGATTATATGTCGCTTTTCATTAGTTAATTTCCTTGTGATGTAAGCATAACTCATCATTTATGAGAGTTGAAGTTTAGACAGACCCTTTTGACCATTTGGGACAGAAAAGTTAATGGATGGCAGAAAGATGAGGCAAAGCATTTACTAATGAAGCTGCACTATTCTTTTCCAGCTATTTCATTGTTTCTTCACCTCTCTATCTGTCTGTGAATTTAATTGAGTTGAACAGAAGAGGCTCATTGCATGTGCATCTCAACTGCTAAGTAGCTGGCCTCATCAAAGTTTGTGGTCCAAAGTACTTCTACAGATTCAGACACACTATTCTTTAGTACGTATGCTTTCTTTTATACAATGCCTTCAAAGTTCACCTGCATGCGCAGGTCCTATAAATCTAGTTTCCAATGTTTTTCTGAACAAAATTCAAAATAGGGCATGGTTTTTCGATGATAGTGTTTGTGACAAGACATGTTTTACATTATATTAAAGTAAAAATGTTCATACTAACTGCAATACAAATATCCAGAGCATATATAAGTAATTATATATAGTTTTTTCTTAATAAACTTCTTTATAACGAAATTTTTGTTTTTTAATTTAATTAACTAATCAAAACCCAACTATGAAAAGTTAAAATGCACTTGAATAAGGTTAATGGATGATTATTATATTCGTAACAGTGGAATGTTTATGCTGTTAATATGAAACGAGACCCACATATTCACTCTAAAATAATATAATAAATGTTTATGCTGTTTTCAAATGAGTTACTACATCAAACATTCTAAAGAGAAATTCAATTAAATAACTAAATAAATGCTTGTATTAATTATCTTGAATGAATATGTTTGTCATATTAGTTTTAGATTGATAAGGTTCAAAAACAGAATACTTAATCATTTAGCACAAGTTACTGAGATATTAAATTATAAGTTAATCAAATAGGGATAAAAATTAATCTATTAAATTAATGCAACTTTTGTCACCTACATTTAATGATTATTGATCAGTACTTTTAATTGTTTTGCTGCTTGAACAATCAATTAAATACTGTTATGGTTTTTATTTACTTATTTATTGCTTTTTTCTGCATGGGAAATGAGTTGTTAAGAAATTTAAGTCAACAAAAAGTTAGGAAGTCAGTATGCATTGCCTAATTAAACATATTTTTAGCACACTGTTAAGAGAAAGATATCATTTTTTGTAATCTCATTTTACTATCTTTATATGATTTGCTTTAGCATTTTTCTGTAAATCAGTTTGTTAAAGAAAAATATGATTGTCCAAATAATTAAATTTCCTAAAAGATGTTATCAATAGACTAATTAAACATTAAACATTAAAATCTTTGGAACTTTTGCTCTTTTTTTTTAAATAAATGGACTTTAAATTTAATTTAATCTTATTTCTAATTAATATGGAGTTTAAATATAATTTTATTTTATTTTTAATTAATATAAGTTTTGCAACACACCTCAATTATGTTAAGACATATACATCTAGAGTATGTGATTAGACATTCATCAGTATCGGAATAAAGATAGCATAATAGATTCAATTAGGATATATATTTTCAAATGGTTATGCAAAGTGAATTTTAAGTTTACTCAATTCTATAAAACAAACTTATAAGATAAGATTTGTACTTATTATATCTTATAAATTTGTCTTATCTTCACATGACTTGGGATATCTCAACTTCATCTCCATTAGTAGGAGAAATTTGAACTCTTAATAATTTTATTTAAGATTTTGGATGTCAGTTATTAAGAGATGAGAGGACTTCATCTTGCTTAAATTGGTTAAATTGCTTCATTGATACATTAGGTAAACGACTTATAAATCTTCTTCATATCTTAATAAATTTAAGGTTTAGTACATCATTTGGTTCCTAGTTTTGGGTTTTTTGTTCAAAGTCGTCCTACTTTCTTAAAAAGTTCAATAAAGCCCCATATTTCGTTAAAAACGGCTAAAAATGATCCTTTTGGCTTACGGCGTAAAAAACATAACGGTGCAATTGCCTCCGTGGCCAAAAGTAAATAATGTGTACAATTTTGCAATATGTGACATGTTTGATATATTAAGGTTTAAATTTTAAAAATAAAAATGAATGACGTGGAAAAAGTTTAACTGAGGGTTAAATAAAATTACAATTAGGTTAGAATTCATTCGCGATTTGGGGTTCAAGAATATGGTGAAAGTGATCTTCAAGTTGGGTTCATGGTTCGTTGAAGGTGCAATTGGAAGAACCTGTCTGCCAGCAACTCGTTTCAACATTCATATTCTTTCTTTCTTGATTCGTTTTTCAATTCAATCACAACAAAAGAGAGAAGGAAACCTACTGCATCCACCTCCATCTTCTTTGCGTGAGGCCACTACAACACCACCTTCACCCACGACTGCACTTTTTTCGCCTTGCCGTTAGCGTCAGAGCTAGACGTGATCAGGTGTTGATGCATCTTTTCCAAGGCGTGTCGTTGGCTAGGAGCTCCACCAACGTTACCCTTTTTTTCAATTATTGTTCAACCTTTTTCCTCCTCTTTGAATAGGTTTTCTCTGGTTGTAGGTGTTTGAGGTGAAGAAGAAGACAACGATGAGGTGATGGTTGCCGAAATGTTGGGAGAGAGATGAGGTTTTTGATTTTTTTGTGAATTGCAAATTGGCAATTAGGATTTCTAATTTTGCAAGTGATTTTGTGAATTGTGAATTGAGATTCTAATTTTGAAAATTGCAATTGGGGCTTTTGATTTTACACATGATTTTGCAAAAACCTTGACCATTTTCTTTTACTTAATAACTTCAACTTTTTAACATTTCCACATACCTTGCCAACTCAATTCACCTCACTTTGTCACGCGATCAAAAACTGTACACATCATTCAGTTTTTGCCACAGAAGCAATTGCACCGTTATGTTTTTAACGTCGTAAGTCAAAATGGTCATTTTGAAGTGTTTTTTAACGAAATATGGGGTCTTACTGAACTTTTTTAAAAGGTATTATGACTTTGAACAAAAAACCAAAACTAGGGACCAAAATGATGTATTAAACCTAAATTTAACTTATAAATCTTCTCCATATCTTAATACAATTAATTAATGTTTGTTATGATTTTAAAATTGAAGTTATAAATCTTCTCCACATCTTAATACAATTAATTAATGTTTCTTATGATTTTAAAATTTAATTTATAAGTTAGTAATTTATGGTGTTAAAATCACTCTCTATTTATAAACAAAAACATAAAGAACAAAAGAATAGAAATATATTAGTTCTCAAATGCTCTTTCTTTTTCATCTTTTCCTTTCTTTCTATGTTTTTCAAGTTATCCATGCATATTGTTTGTTTTTTTACTCATAATATGTTTTCCTTTTCTTTCATATCTCTATATTCTCCTTATTCATGATTTATTTTGTTGAGTGAATGATAAAATTCTTGTTATGAAAAATATGAATCTTTTAACACTTTACCAAATATCTTATAATTTTTTCTCAAAATTTTGTTAGTTATAAATTTTTTATTGGTCATCCCTAATTTAATTGAGCGAGATTTGATTTAATATTTTCCGTAGCAGTTTAGAACAAACTTAAATTCACTCTATCAATTGTAATTTTATTAAACAAAATTAACACAATTTTTCTTCCCAAAATTTTCTTCATTAAAAAAATGTGTTTTCGATCAACAAATTACTTAAATTTATAGCCTTTTACGATTGATTACCTTACAAATTTAAAATTCATCAACTTTTTTCATTTCTTTATCAAATGATAAATACATCTCCTTATGATTTATATAAAATATTAGGATTACAAATAAATTTTCAAATAAAAATTAAGATTAGAAGGGTAAAGAAAGAAGTAAAACTATTTCAAGAACTAATTGATAATGTCAATTTTCATCATCATTATTAGTCACTTTATATAAAGTAAACTCTTATTTAACTTTTAAATTATTTAGTTTGCTTTTTAATAATTTTTTTAAGTCATTGAATATTAGTTACTCTTATATAATTATATCACTAATCTCCATTAACTTTTGTCCAACAATTGAAAAAAAATACTTGGGTGAAGCGAATAAATTTTAGAATCCTCGAAAGTTTTAGTGAAGGTCAAAAATTTGAAATTTTCAAAAGATTATTTGTGTTGAGTTCCACTTGAATAAAGTCCAGTGCCATGAGGCAGAGAAAAAACTTGTCATTAGGGTTGAGCTCCACTTATCTCAAGCTAAGTGCCATATTCCACCAGTGCTCTTGGTTGAGTGCTACTTGATTTGCACTTAATGCCACTTGGACAAACAAATGAGTCTAAGTGCACACGTCCAACGTGGGATGACTCGTACTGAACGTCGATTGTACATAGACCTATGTTTGAATGAATTCGCCTAACATAATAGTGTTTGACACTGGGTGTTGATTTTATTCACATAATTTTTAATTTTTTGTTTTCCGAAGTGGGAAGTGTATTTTGAAGACCTATGGGAGTTATTAAGGTTTCTTGGAAGACCTTTATTTTCTTTGTTGGCTTTCCATCTTCTATTCATATTTTCTTTTTGGATTTTTATGAGAACGAAAAGATAAACTCCAGTTAAATGTAATCAACTAAACTCTCGTATATAAATTGGTATTGTTTTTATGTATATAAATATCTTTCTATTTAATGTTCATATTTTGTTTCTATGTTTAATGTGTGTTGTGCTTTGCTTATATATAGCTTGATATTTGATTTCTTCGGATTAAAAAGTATCTTCTGTGATTTAGAATTGAAGCAAAATATCTAATGAAGCTTTTATCTAAGAATGAAGTTTTATTCATTAGTTGTCTTAAGCCCTTATTATGAAAGTAAGTTCACATATTTTTTATTATGAAAGTAAGTTCCCATAATAAAACAATATTAAACACTAAACCTTAAACCATTAGGATTTGATTAAACTTGTGGATTCATTTAACATTAAGTTGGAAAGACAATGACTAATTGTATGATGAAGTTTAACCCTAACAATTACTTACTTGTAGTTGGCCTTATCATTCTTTTTATTTTGTTTATTTTTATCTTTTATTGGTATTTTTATTATTACTTTTTCCATAATTAAGGTTTTTATTGAATAAATCAGGAAATATAAATATTTTATTCCTATTTATGAAAATATTGTGTAAATAAGTGGAAACCATTAAAGATTAAAGAATGTTTCAACAAAATAATTTATCAACAAATGAAGTTGCTTCAATTACAAAATCAAATAAATGGGAATCACTGAAGATTGAAGAATATCTCAATAAAATCAGTTGTCAATATATTTGGTAACTTCAATTACAAAAATCGAGTACAAATTTCAAGTTTAATCCAGTTTCGACCCATTCGTTTAGTGAACCAAACCAAGTCACTCATCAAAGAGAGAATTACTTGACTAGCGAGCCAATTCACCCAACAAGTCGTAGGTTTCAAAAATTTATAAATAGAGGGTTTGCCAGAGTTAAAAATTCACTCTTCTAAATAAAGGACATTTGACCTAAAAGGATAGAAGGTAGAGGCGCATCCAGGAGGTTGAAGGCATTCATCTGTATTCTTTTATAGAGTTCAAAATGTATAGGATTAACTAACTCCCTAATTCACAGGGTTATATATAATTTATCTTAACTCTTTATGATTTCTACTATTTAATATTTTTTTCACTACTTTTTGTGTTTTATTCTTGTTCTTAAGTGTATAATTATTGTTTACATATTTAGTAGTACTTGTTTATCAAAAAAAATAGTTTGGAAATTTAATTAAGATAGGACATCTAATAGATTTCACAGGTTAGTAATATATGTGAAATTATTAATCATTTCAATGTTGAACTTAATGCAAACTTATAATAAAAATTATTAAAACATTAGAATTTTTATTATTAAAGTTTAAACTTGTTGTTAAGACATTAGGACTAATTACATGTAGTGTGAATGCAAGAGTATAAATTATAAGTATATTGTTTGGTGTTTTTACATGGATATAAACTTCAATCCTAATAAAATCTTTATCATACAATCAATCTCATTATTTTAAATTACTTTCTAGAACTTTATAATTATTTTATTCAAAAATCAATATTTTTCTTATTACTAAAGTTTCTTATCCTAAATTTAGTAAATAATTATAGTTTAACTTAATCACATTAGTCTATTGAGAAATGATATGTTAGCTTATTTACTTTATTATATGATTTGATACACTTATCAATTTCATAACACTCATCATATTATTGGTTAAAATAATATTTATTTTTTCATACTTTTAATTTCTTAAATACTAAAACAATTTATGAAAACATTTTTTTTTCAAAATTAGTTATGAATCACAATTATTGTCATGCTAAAGTATTTTGGAATAATAATTAGTTGTGCAACTAATACACTTAACATTAAACAAATCACGTTAATACTAAATAAACTTTATTTATATTTAAGTTTCAATGTTTTTTACTTATTTGAGTCTGAAAGAATATTTAATAAAATTTGTAAATTTAATAAAATAAAAAAAATATGTTGGAAGAGTGTTAAAATAGTACTATTAGCTTTTCATATCAAATAATATAAAAAGTGCTATAAATGGAATATACGGTGTTACAAATGTCTTGTTTCACATGAAAAGAGCTTTATCTAATTAAGTCAATAGAGTTATTTTATCCCTTTTTTAATATACGAGTATTAAATTATGATGTTATCTCTTAAAATGAGAGTAGATAAATGAGATGGGACTCACTAAAAAATAAAAAGAGAATTTATTAGGTTTTGTATTATCATTGGGAAAACACTAGTAAAAGAAAAGTAAATTCTATGTGTGACAATAAAAAAATACTAAAAAATAATTAAGAACTCAAATGGAGTTATTGGGTTATCCAAAATTGGGAGCAATAATGGAAACAAAAGGCCTATTAAAAAAGATAATGAGAAAATAAAAAGACAATGACAAAACAAAGGCCAAATATTTAGGTTATACAAAATTATGGTACTCAAGTTTAAAGCTGTAAAAATATTTAAGCATAATATGGTTTTTTCTTCATAAGTTTTATATTTTGCATACAACATTTAAAAGCAACTATTATGGGATTGTTCTAATTTAAGCACTTTTTGACTTCATGTCTTGATAAACAACTTGTAAAATATATAGAGAAATTTTGTTGTCCTATTCAATTGGAGCATCAAGTGTTTTTTTATTTATTTATTTATTAGGTTAATGTTTAAGTTAATTTTATAAATCTTATCATTAATGTCAGATAATAATATTCAAACTGTTCTATCTATGCATACTTTTCTTCCAAAGCATACATTTTTCACCAAAGTTATTTTTACAAATATTTGTATAAATACTATCTTATATATATATTAATAGATTTTGTTAAGCAAAATGTTTAACTAAAATTATTTTTGTAAACTATTACATTAGAGATTATATTTAGTTATAAATTAACTAAACATGTAATATCAAATGAAGAAATAATCGTTAATAGGGCATGTTTAGATAATTTTTGTAAGTATTTATAGATAATAAACTGAAATGTGTAAAAAAATAAATTTAAAATATATTTTGACAAATTAATTTTCTCGTACAAGACACGCTGGCACTTACACGATTATTTTTGTGGTGTTATGAACTTGAAATAGTTCAAAATGTCGTTTTGAGTTCAAGGACACGTCGTATTGAAGCAGTGATCGTGTATGTATCGCTTTGTCGTTTGAAGCGCTCATCACGCGCAAACATGGTGATTGTAACCAACGTCACCACCATCATAAGCATCGCCTTCTCTTTGTAGTTAATCGAATGTTCTCCTACCTTGAGCCATGTCCACCTCCGTTCAGATTCGCGACGCCGGCATCGCCGCGGACGCAGTCGACGGCTTCAACTCTCCGGCGAAGCAGAAAGCGGCCAGTCGAAGTGCCTACGGCAACCGCCCCCTTCTCTCCCTCCGCCGAGCCAAACAGTTCCTCAGTGCCGCCAAGTTCAAGCTCTTCTTAGCGCTGTTTGCTCTCTCCGCCGTCGTTTTGATCACCGCCAGACTCAGTTCGTGGATGGGTTGGCACCTTCACAACCCTTCTTCGGTTACTTCAAGGTATAAAAATATTAGATCTGTTTTTCTTCTCTGCAATTTTATTTTATTCTGATGGATCTGTTCTTTTTAGGGTTGATTTAGAATGGTTGTGGTAATTAAATTATTTCACTAATTATATATATATATATATATATATATATATATATATATATATATATATATATAATGGATTATTTATTATCATGATCCATTATAATTAGAGTTTTTGTTCAGAAATGAAAAGTAGTTTTAACATGATCAGTTTGGTTTGGATTTAAAAGAAAAAGAAAACAGTTTTGTTATATGTATTCTTTGCTTTAAAATAGAGTTCCCGTTACTTAATCTTGCAATTAGATGGCATCGTTTGGACAAATTCTCTAAGTAAAAGGTGCTTTATGATGTTTTAGGTTGTTTTTTTCACCATGATATGTTAGCAAAGGATTTTGAGATTCCTATCTAAGGATAGTCATGATGGTAGATTGATTCCCTAACACATTATAGATTTGTAATTGTTTGAGAGAAAAAGTTCTTCCTAAGCACTTTTGGAAAGAAAAATTGAAATTAACTTCTTCTTGAACTGGATTGACTTATGTATAAAAGTAATTTTAACTTAAGAAAAACTTCATTTCATTTTTTATTCTTATTATTTTTCACTAACCTTGTGATTGGGTAGATAATTTTACAATTGTGAAGAAATTTAAATTCATTAAATTTGAATTGTTTACATTTCAAATTATTTAATTTTTCAGATGTTGTGTTTGGATAAAATAATTAACATTTATTAAATTGTAGTTTACTTGTTTGGAAAGAGTATTTCACTTACTACCAAATACAAAAATTATCACTATATAACACTAGTGACGTGGATAAAAAAAATTGTACAGAGATCGACAAAAAATAATCACTACAATTCAACCAGAAAAATTTGGCTAACATCCACCGAAAATGTTGACAAACGGTAACCAAGAAGTAAACTTGACTTACTTCTCAAATAAATAATTCCAACAAGTAAACTTGACTTCTGCAAATAAATAATCCCAACAATGTCAACCGAGAATAACTTCTATTCAAGTGGTTGAAAAATAACCTTGACTAACATTATCTGTAACATAATCCTAATTAACACTACCCCGAAAAAAATCATGTTTAGCATTAGCTTGAAAACAACCAAAACAACCTTGATGGTAACAAAGAAATTTCTAAGTAACATTTGTTGGGAAATAACATTGGCAAAAAAATAACTTGGCTGTTGGCAACCAAAAATAAACATGATTCATATTAACCTAAAAGAAACTCTGGTAGACATTTGTCAAAAAGTGATGTCGAGCTAACAGTATCCTGACCAAAGTAAAGTTTGTGACATCCCAACTGAGATTGAGCCGAAGAAAGAATATGAAGAAAAGAATAATCGATTTAGGAGAAGTAATAGTATGCATAATTTTAAATTCTTAATTTTCAGGTGAAATTTGAAATTCTCTGATTTTAATTAATTAAATTGATAAAATTAATATATTATATATTCCTAAAATTCCAATTTTTTTCAAAACATTCTGTTCAAACAATATATTTTTGAAAAAACATTTTAAATTATTTATAGAAGTGAATTACCCTTTAGAAATTCTCCATCCAAAGACACTGTAAAGGTTTATAGAAGTGAATTACCCTTATACACACTTGTTCGAATATTTTATTGTGATTCTAACTCAAGCCTGAGTCACGCTGCATTGGGTTTGAAAGTCGGTTGTCTTTGATTGTTTTAAAACTAAAAGTGTTTGAAAATTGATAAAGCCCACACTTGTATTTTCTTGTAGTGGTTTTTCCTTGCATGTAATGACATTGTGGTTCTTGCTCCCAGTAGGATTATAGTTGTGGAGTTTGATTTTTTTATGTTTCATAATTTGAGCTGGATCTGCTGATACAACTGATTTAATTCATGATTCAGGGCTAGCTATACTGTGCTTATAAACACTTGGAGGCAAAAATCTCTTCTGAAACAAACTGTTGCTCATTATGCATCCTGTCGAAGTGCCGATGCAATGCATGTGGTGTGGACTGAAAGTGAGCAACCATCTGAGAGGCTGAAAACATATCTTAATAAGATTGTGGTTTCGAAGTCTCAGAAAGCTCACAAACAAAACTTTAGATTTGACATCAGTGCAGATTATGAGTCAAACAGCAGGTTTAGGCCAATTAAGGACCTCAAGACTGACGCAATTTTCTCAGTTGATGATAATGTGATTGTTCCATGCTCTACTCTAGATTTTGCTTTCTCTGTCTGGCAAAGTGCACCTTCCACAATGGTGGGATTTGTTCCTCGAATGCACTGGCTGGATAAGGAGGTTAGTTATTAGTGAATTACAGCATTTCCTGTTTCATTACTTGAATTGAACCGCTTGAATTTTACATTTTTACTCTTTCATTTCTCAAAGGTGAAATATGACTTCGATGTTTCCAATAATTCTTGCAAGTTGGATACTGAAACCTTTAGTATTTTTTAGGATTAGCTGTATGGTCCAATGGCAGAGTCCAACTAAACTAAAGCTTGACATTGAGTTTTGATTGGTCATGTGATGAAGATGAACACTTCGTTAATTGTTTACACAAGAATGGTTGGACTGCAACCTCTACATACGGTGTTAAGGGTGGGGATGGAGGGAGAGAAAATGAAACTAAAATGGACTTGGCTCTTTTAAAGTGATACTATGGTATCATCGTCATTTTAATTGTATTATGTTTACAATCCTCTAATTTACTTGTAGGTACACCCTTGCTTAATTTAGAGACAAACTTCAAAGATGACTGATGTTGTGCAGAATAATGGGAAAACAGATGGCATGTTTGCTACTATATTTTTATTTAGAAAGGGAAAAATAAGAGCAATATGCAGATGTCCACTGTGTTCATGGGATGTGCTTGATAGTAACAAAATGGAACGCTGATTTACCCTTATTGAATATAACTTGATTTGCTATTTTGCATATTGTACCTGACTGATTTCACTTTGTATACTACAGCAAAATAATGTTGCATATTACAGGTATGGAGGATGGTGGTCTGTTTGGTGGATGGGCACTTATAGCATGGTTCTCTCAAAGGCTGCATTCTTTCACAGGAAATACTTGGATTTATATACTCAAGAGATGTCTCCATCAATTCAGGGCTATGTTTCCAGGGAGAGGTAATATATATGATTAATTAACCCTCAAGAACTTTAAATTTGCTCTTATCACTTAATCTTTTTCGTATTCTTCATATTTCTTTTTCTTAATTTAAAATTTTTTTCCTTCAACAGAACTTGTGAAGACATTGCAATGTCCTTTCTCGTTTCCAATGCTACAGGTGCTCCTCCAATATGGGTGAAAGGTAATTTTTTGTTTGCAATCTACAGGAGTAACTAAAGTTTAGAAGAAAGCATTTGTTGAAGTTACAGTGCATGTATTTTTCCAATTAAATTAAATCTCATGCATGCTATCGGGCTACAAATTTTGCTCATGATGTGAAAATTTCAAGCATCGCCGCTTGGAAATAGACATGGACATTGTTTAAGCATTATTAAACATGAACACAGCAATAAACAACAGGTCACAGCACGAAATATACAAGGATGCAATATGTCCATCTCAATTGATATGAAGTTTTTTCTATGGAAATTTCTTATTGTTGAATACATTTTTTTTTTTACTTTCTGTAGTTCTTCTTAAAGTTGCTGGGGTGTTGTAACTTGTAGTTAATAATTAGTACTTCAGTGTTAGCGTCTAGCACAGACATTGCTCCAATGTCATATCACAACATTAAATTTTTTAAAAACTATATGAATAAAATCATGGCATCGCTCCTATATTGCCAACCTGTAGGAGAATCGGAGAATCAATCTCCTGGTTATTAAAATAAGAAGCATAAAATTAGAGACGGCTAAATCTGATCCAGGTCTCAAGATAATCATGATTAAAATAATAGCCATAATACCATGAATTATGTAGCCTTTGGCAGAATAATCCTCACTTTCTGCATTTCCAAGTATGGGCTACTTTAAAACGGAAGAAAAAATAGTAATGGACTAATTTTACCATTTTGGGTTGAGAAATACTCGTGTGGTCTTGGAAAACTAAATAATGATCACTAGTTCTCTCTGGGTTGTCTCATTGTATTATTAAAACTTATACTTGAATTTTGCAGGCAAAATCTATGAGATTGGTGCGTCGGGTATTAGCAGACTGAGAGGGCATAGCCCCAGGAGAAACAGATGTCTCAATGACTTGATATCGCTTTACAAAACTTCTCCACTTGTGTTAACTAATGTGAAAGCAGTTAGTGCTAGAAATGAATGGTTATGGTAGATTTGTTGATTCATTTATCGACGATCCATTCCACTTCCGAAGAAAAAATATAAAGAACAAAACTAAAGATTAAATATCATTGATCAAGGAGCATATTGTGTTTGTGTATAATAGTTTCATACTTCTACAGTAATGTCAACTACATTTTGATTCATTGATATCTGATGCAAAACATGATGCCATTTGAATCTTAGTTTTTTTGCATGTAGTTATTCTGCTTAAAGGCCATGTACTGATGCCCCACTGATTTTCCTGCAAAAGCGTGATGCCCCACCTATTCTTTCCCCTCTATCTTGTTAAACCTTGATAAAACCAAACCCTTTTCTTTCAATGTCTATTATTCTCTGGGGTGTAATTGACGGTCATGTGACCGAATCACTTTCATCTATTAACTTTTAAACATGAGTTGATGGTAGTACTTTTTATAAGATAAATTAAATAGTTCTAATGGCTAAGATATCATAAAAATGTCTTTGCTAAAGATCTGAACCCTCTTAAAACCAGGTTGAGCATCAAACTTATAATGTCTCATGGTTCATCCGTTTACCTATGATTAAATCATGATCAAATCGATGGTAATTGAATGTCTTTTAATGCTATATAATACATGAAAGACAATATCAATAGCTGGATAAAACAATACTTAATGTTTCACATTTACATCAAGTTATAACCTCTTGATTGATTGTCACCACCCGAATCCATCTTTGGCCATTTACTGTGCAGAACTGGGGTTCAGTGTTCTACTTTGTATCAATACTGTTTGCAATCATACGTTGTTCTCCATCAATGGGACACTTTAACAATTTCACGTAATCTAACTGACAGTTTCAGTATTTTGCAGCCTCAAACCTTCATTGTGGTGTTCACTTCATCCAACCTGTTATATCTGGTTACATATAACTCACTACCTACCCATATGGTTACACGTATAAATGGACTAACCATACTGATCAATAGAGCATTTATGTTGGCCTCTTCCGTCAGGGTAGCAAACAATTGGTTATTGAAATTAGTCATTCCTGTGCATAAATAAAATAGCACTGAATATCAGTGCTTTTTGAATATATGGGTAGGTTTTCAAAATCAGACGAGTATTTGGATTTTTCTTTCCTTAAAGAACTAGGAAACAGAGTGATACAGAAGAAATGGGGTATTTTCTTAAAAAAGTTACTTCAGTAAAATTTAAGAAAAGAAAAAGGAAAATGAAGAAGCTATATTCTGCTAACCTTCTCATTTCATTCATTAATAGTTATAAATGTATATTGTTATATTATTTCACGCTGGATTGGTAACAAAAGAGGAAAAAATGTAATTATTCAATTCAATAAGGTTCTGTATGTAAGAGATTATTTATTAAACAAATCGATTACTTGTAGTGGAGATTTCTTGTAGTCTTAAACAAAAAACAAAATGATGGTGGAATCCGAATTAAAAATATTTCCAGCAAAAAAGTCAAATCATTTGTGCTACCTTATTGTTTCTTGAAATTCTGTTCTCTGCTACTTCTTAACCAAATTTCCATTCGCAGACGTGTGAACATAGCTTTTAACAATTATTCTCTTTGACTTCATTCATAAACTATGAATAATATATCTATACTTGCTGTCAAAAGAAAAAGAAGATGGACTGAAAAAACCAAATGTCTATAGTTAACTTGAAGCTAAAAGAATTACTAATAATAGTTTAAATTAACATTTTTAGCTGGAATTTATCTCTATCAACATTACTACATAAGTCCCAACACCATGCTAGAAATTGATGGGTCAAAGCTTTTCTATGGTTGAATTTAAAATATTTAGAAATTATTTTAGAATCCCTTTTTAACTTTGCTTTAAATGAAAGTCATGTTGTACTATATTTATTTTAACTTTCCATGAATTATTATCTTTAACCCATATGAAAAATGCAAAAAAAAAAATAAAATTAAAGTCATTTCCAGTTATATAATCATAATTTTGTGACATACCTTTTTTCGGTTACATATCTTAGGAAATTATATAATCAGCCTAAATGGCTTTTTAAAATTCTCACTTGTAAAATTAGGGGCTGAAATTTAGAAAATTAGGTTTGGAAAACTTGACTTTTGCAGCCATGGATTGCGGGAGTTGCTTTCTTGGCTTACCAGTTGCATCCAACTCTAAGCACACATTCCCTTTAGGAAAAAATATTAGAAAAAATTAGCTAAGTTAATTCTAAGTAGCTATTAGGATTAGGATTGATCTTCAATTTTAATAAATTACAACAACACAAACATAGATTCTCTATCAATAAAACTTCTATATGAAAATGCAAGAGTCAGACTCAATTTCTTTATATAAATCTCATTTTTACTGATTAGACAAATATTTATTAGAGGTCAGGTTTGGAAAATAAATTCTTTAAGAATTTACAGATGAAAAAAAAAAGAAATAAATTAGTTAATGGATAAATTAATTTATATAAAGTTTCTTACAGAGTCTATCTATTTTAGTTTTTAATTTGTATAAAAATTATTTGTGCCTAATGAAAATTTTCTCTTTAGTTAGTTATGACTTAGTCCCACATGAAATCCATTGTTGTGTCCTCCATGGACAAGGATACCCTACAAGTCCAACCACCATCCTTTTCCTGTGTGCCTATTTCTTCATAGATCAATCACTTTCTTCTTTGATTCTAGACAGTGCATGCATATCTAATAGTTTATTTTATAAATTTGAGTCAAATAATTATGTATGAAAGAGCAATATTTTAAGGAAATGAACCAATTTACACGATTTTGAGTGTAAAATAAGTTGTTTGAATTTAAAATAATAATAATCAAAGTTCAGAAGAAAATAAAAATATCTCAACCAACATTTTTCAAAGAGAATTTGGAGGTGTGAAATTCATTAAAAATAACTCAAAATCAATAAAATACAAGTTCAACCTATATTATATGGTCGTCCAATTAATCTTGGACCGGACAATTTACATAGTCATAAATGTCAACGAGACCATCCAGTGACCGAGCGACTATACCATGCAGTTAGAATGATCACTTTTAAACAACACATCGAAATCTATAAATACATATTTGAAGTAAAGAGGGTGGGTGATTGAAATTATTACATGTTAACTACTGAGCTCGCTAAATTTTTACTAACTTTAACATTGGAGTACCTTATGCATATATAACCTCCTAGTTTTATCTAACAATGTCAATGACAAACGATGTTAAAACAAACATTAGAACACTCAAAATTTAATAAACAAACAATCTCGATCTCATAACCGAAACACAGCCTATATAAAAATTTAACATCATTTTTAACTCAAAATATTCACATATATTTATGAATTTTATTCTTTATGAAATATGCACTTAATTTTCTTATTTATATATATCCAATGTGAAATTTAAATCATATTTAGATTTTCAATACATTTCTACTTTTAGTCCAGAAAAAAGAAACAATAGAAATTACAAAAGAGAAAAAAATTGGCATAACCTTTAAATATTTTTTTAATGTTTTATTGACTAAGAAACTAATTAAAAAAATTTAGCTATTTAAAACAGTTATTAAACCATCAACTTATCAAGAAGATATATTCATCTTAAATTAGATCTCGAGTTTAAAATACGTTTTGGAAGACGAAATACAGACATTAGGAAGGTTACTTTATTAAGTGAGTTTGTTAAAATTAACAAAAATTTCGAGCATACAAAGAAAAATAAAACTTTGTCGTAAAAGTTGCAAAGTGTGTCATAAATGAGAAAAAATAGTTATGGGCAACACCTGTTTCACTTTATGATTTTTATTTTTAGAACGATAATAAATAACCATAATTGTCAAACCACTTTCCACAATAAAGGCACTCACACGGTGACATGCAGAAGGAAATTAATTCATCTCCAAAGATGGATATTTTTTTTATGTTAATATAAAATATTATTTAAAAATTGCAGAAAAAAGAAAAGATTTTAATGGATGTAAATGTTGTGAAAGTTGACTAAAAACAGTGTCTTTTTCTCTGAATAGAAATTTCTCCCTTCGGGATAAAAAGCATAGGAAGTTTTTTAATAATTATATTTTTGTAAATTAAGAGTTGCTATTATTGGTGTACCTATTTGAATATATTTGTTTATCATTGCATGATAAATCCATAAAAAAATATATATTACAATGAAAATTAATAGCATGGCTAAACTAGGTAATAAAGAGATGGGTTCAAAGCGATGCATTCAATCTTTAATTTAAGTAATAAAGTGTTATTATATTTAGAATCTTTCTAACTTATCACGTGTTTAGATTAAGGAGTAAATAATTAATTAACTATCATTTTTATTAATGAGCAAGCTAAAATCATATTAAAAATCAGATGAACAGTAAACTAACAACATTGTTAAACATTTTCTTTGAAACAAATCAATCACTAGTTAATATTTTCTTTGCATTTAAATTCCTTTCGAGTAAATTTTTTACATAAAATAACAATGAAAAAGAATGAAACTTTTTTCCTTTATGTATATCCCTAATAACCAAAATCGAGAGAGATTATTAATGAGTATTTGTCACTGTCTCCATACGACAAAATTGCAATTAGTAGATTACAAAGTCAAAATCTACCAAAAGAAAATAACAGAGTTTTTGGTGGTGTTCTACTATTAGCACCCCAAAGTTTGGGTCATGAATAATGATGACCTAAAGAAGGTTGGTTTGAAGAAAGAAAAGAAGTTGGAAGTTTGGAGAAGCATAAAAGGAAGTAAAAAGGAAAATCACCTACTCTCCACTTCTCATGCCAACCTCTCAAACCCTACTTTTCACATCTTCTCTTCATCTTTAATAATTCATCATATTTTATGCAAACCCTTTTTTTACTTAACATGCTACGACAAAAGTAGTAGGTTTCATATTAATCCTATTGTAAGATCACTTTTTTTAGCATTATACATTAATTTTGACAAGTCTTATTAGCAAGAATTTATTGAGAAAAGATTACATGTGTATAAATAATTGATATTATTACCTTCTTTTTTAAGTGTATGGACTCTTTTCTTAACGAATCATTTTTTATTGATTATTTTCAAGTTCAAATCTTATTTATGTCAAAAATATTTATATAAGATTATTTGATATCAAAATCAGTTCGATTTATATTGTAAGAATAAAAAACGTATAGTTAATGTGTAACCTACCTACTTAGAACTTTTATTTATAAAATTTATAAACTTTATGATAGACTAGTGATTAGAGTCAACTTAATTACGACCAAACACATTATTAAGATATTAAGCATAATAATTTTTTAGTTAATCTGTTTTAGCATGATTATTCAATCTTTATAATACTTTAACAATTCTTTCTAATTTTACTTAACAAATAATTGACCGTCCAATTAATAGTTACATATATTCTATACATTTCTAATTCAAACTCTAAGTTAATGAATTTTTAAAATTTAATTTTTATGATATTCAATTTTTATATATCTTTTTTTAACGTGAAATCTAAACTTTCTTTAATTTTTTAATAATTTATTTTTCAAATGTGAATTTTTCATTAATACTTCTCCTTAGTAGTTAATTAAGTACTAAACCTATTTAGTTAATTACCAATCAAATTAACTCCATATAACATATATCTTCTCCAAAATACTATTGTTAGTTTTTTTTTCCTTTGGATTGCATTAAAAAACAAAAGAGACAATCAATGTGAAACAATGATTATATGACATCACGTATAATATCATGAAATTAAGGAACCGATTTTTTTGTTTGTCATAATGTAAACATGGAAAGAAAAATGATACCAACTGGAAAAGTGCTTTTTACATATACACTGAGAAAAAGTCAATTCAGTAACATCAATCCCCAGCCTGTGTTGCAATTGTAGCTGTACAGATAAATACAACAAAACTACAAAACAAGAAATACAGTACTAATAAATAAATAAATTAATTCCTGGCCAGTGCTGCAATTGTAGCTGTGCACATAAACACAAGCAAACCAAAACACAAGAAACAGATAACTAATTAATAAATAGATAGATAATAGAAAGAGCACTATACAGAAAAAGATAAGAATTCACAGTTCTAAAGAAGGTCAAAGTCAGAATATAGAATGCGTAAGAAGTTTGAGTATTAAAAAAAAAAACTTATAGGAAACGTCTAATGTACGATTAGATTTTGATGTATACATCAAACTTGCACAATTGGTAGTATATTTTAGGGTTAAATATGTTTTTAGTTCCTAAACTATTAGCCGTTTTTGGTTTTGATCTCTCAGTAAGGTACAATTTGGTCCTCATTCTTTTCGAAACGTTCGTTTTAGTCCTCGAAAACTAAACACTGTTTAAAAATTTGGTCCTCATTTAGCAACAAATGAAGACTAAAACCAAAATTCTGAGGACTAAAACGAACGTTTCGAAAAGAATGAGAACCAAATTGTATCTTACTTGAAAGAGGGACGAAAACCAGAAACAACCAATAGTTTAGGGACTAAAAACATATTTAACCCTATATTTTACAAGTTTTGTAAAATTAAAAATAAAACTATCTATTTATTCTTTTTTTTGTATATTATAACTTTATGCCTTTTCTTTTATTTAAATTGAAATAAGTTCATTCCTTTTTGTTGTTTTCTTAAATTTTAATTGCCTTAAAAAGTTATTAGTATTCCAAATTCAACTCTTTTAACACGTTTTAGCAAAATTCAACTCCTTTCCACTGATACTTTTTCTGTATTAAAAGAAAATTATTTCATTATTTATTAAATACTTTTCAAAAAGTACATGCAAAATATTTTTCATTTGCCGGAATTCATATATGTAATGGCGAATAAAATTATCTTATAAAATATAAATATAAATAAAATAAAAATATTTAAAAATAAATAAATTACGAGTTTATAGAAAATTGACAAATTTAAAGCTACTTAGTTTTATGAATTTAAAATAAAACATAAATTTATCAATAAAATTATGTCGTTATGCTTTCTTAAATATGCTTAACAGAAAAACTTTGTATCTAGTAGAGTTTTCATCAGATACTAATTTATGTTTGGGAGAGCTAAGTTTTACTCAGTAAAAGCTTATTATTTGAAAATAATAATTTTATACTAATGAATTGACTGAATGATGATTACATTTATCTTATAAAAAATATATTTTTCTTTCTTAAGTTAAACTGTGATTAAATTTAATTTTTTATAATACTTACAAGTAAAACATTAATGTATAAATTAAAAAGATTTTAAGAGATTTTATTAAATACTGTTTTTTAATTTATAAACTATATATTAGTTAAGTTAACTCAGCCATCATAAAACATTTTATTATATTAAGTAATCACATCAGAGTTAATAATAGTATTCTTTTCAAAACACAAAAAATAGTATCATAACGTCGATGTCTGACTCGCTATGCAAATTGGTATCGAAACAAAAGAAAAACAACCTCAGTCCAGCAAGAAACAGTCATCTCAACTCAACGTTGGACACAGATCACTTTGACACATTGCACTTTCATTCTACACACTCTTCTGCAGACACAGACACCGAACTCTTAACCACCAAACTCTTACTCTCATATACATACAAAACAAATTCACAAAATTCTCTCTATTCTTCTTCTTATTCTTCTTCTCTTCATCTCTTCATCTCTTCACAACCACAAAACCATGAACAACCCATTCTCCAAGACAACTTGAATCCAACCCTCAAACAACATCTCCAACATGCCATCCCGACAACTCTCCACCTCATCAGACACACCGCCACATCATCATCACCACCACTTTTTCATACCTCTCCTCGCCGTCACCCTCTCAGCCTTCTCCCTCCTCCTTCTCTTCCTCTTCCTCTGCCTCCACCGTACCCTCACCCGCAAACGCACCGCCCACCCTCCTTCTCCTCCTCCTTCCTCTTCCCCCCCGCACCGCCTCTCCTTCTCCGTCCTCCGCCGCGCCACCAATTCCTTCTCCTCCCGCCTCGGCCACGGCGGCTTTGGTCCCGTATTCGCCGGCACCCTCGCCGGAGTCCCGGTCGCCGTCAAGCTCATGGACTCTGCTTCCTCCCACCAGGGAGAGCGGGAGTTCCACAACGAGCTCTTTTTCGCATCCAAGCTCCTCTCTCCCCACGTCATCACCGCCACGCACTTCTCCTCTGACCCCAAACGACGCCGCTTCCTCTTGGTCTACGAGCTCATGCAAAACGGCAACCTCCAAGACGCGCTTTTGCACCGCAAGTGCCCCGAACTCTCGAACTGGAACACCCGCTTCTCAATCATTCTCAACATAGCAAAAGGAATTCACTTTCTCCACTCCTGTGACCCCCCTGTTATCCACGGCGACATAAAGCCGAGTAACGTTTTGCTTGATAGGGATTTCTCTCCCAGAATTGGCGACTTCGGGTTAGCGAGGCTGAGCTCGGAGCCTCCGAGGTTTGAAATTGAGGTGCTGGAGTGTGGTAGTGTTAATAATGATGAAGAGAAGCGGAAGGTGAAGGAGGAGGAGGTTGAGGATTGCGGATCGGTGGCGAGTACTCACAGTGTTTTTATGGAAGAAAGTAGCTTGGGGGTGGAGCAATCTCCTTCGCCAGAGACTGCGGCGATGATGGCGATGACTTCGCCAGAGACGGGTTTGGCGGTGGCAGGGGCGTCGCCGGGGTTTGAGAAGGAGGATGCGAAGAAGATGAACGGGAAAGGGTTGAAGAGTAATTCGGTGAGGGATTGGTGGTGGAAGCATGAGAATGACGTTGGGAGTGGGGAGAGTAAGAAGGTTAAGGATTATGTGATGGAGTGGATTGGAAGGGATGTGAATAAGGAGAGGGTGAAGGGTGGAATTGAGTGTGGGGATGTGGAGATGGGAAAGGAGGAGGCCAAGAAGAAGAAGAAGAAGAGAAGGGTGAAGGAAATGGAATGGTGGGAGTCAATGGAAGAGGAGAACTTTGACGGGGTTGTGAAGGGGAAGAGAAAGACCGTGAGGGATTGGTGGAAAGATGAGTGTTTTGAGGAGAACGAAAAGAAGGATAAGAAGAAGAAGAAGAAGAGGAAGGGTGGGGGTGTAAAGAGTGATAATATTGAGAATGGTGATGATTGGTGGGTGAGTGATGATGCATTGGATAAGAGGAAGGGAAAGAGTAGGAGCAGAAACAACCGTGGGAACATGGATTGGTGGATGGATGGATTGAGTGGTGAGTTATGGAGAGGAAGGAGGAATAACAGCTTTGATTCTGCAAGTGGGGAGATTCCAAAGAGTGGTGGTGTTAGCAGTACTCCTAGTATGAGGGGAACTGTGTGTTATGTGGCTCCTGAGTGTGGCTATGGTGGGGATGTGACAGAGAAGTCTGATGTGTATAGTTTTGGGGTATTGTTGCTTGTCATAATTTCTGGGCGGCGACCACTTCAAGTGAGTGGTTCGCCTTTGTCTGAGTTTCAGAGAGCGAATCTACTTTCCTGGGCACGCCATTGTGCACGAAATGGGAAGCTTTTAGAGTTGGTTGACGAGTCTCTGCAGTTGTTGGATAAAGAGCAGGCTCTTCTCTGCATCAAGGTGGCTTTGCTTTGTCTGCAGAAGTCACCTATTCGTCGTCCTTCATTGAAGGAGGTTGTGGGAATTCTCAGTGGGGTGTTGGAACCACCCCAATTGCCTGTTGAGTACTCTCCTTCAACCCCTTCTCGCTACCCTTTCAAGTCTAGGAGAAAAGGAAGGTAATTTTCTCCTTCTCATATCAGATAACACAATTTCATTACACGTTAAACTAGTATACTCGCAGTGGCAGTTTACCCATGACAGAAAAAAAATGTATAGGGATTTAGGAACCACTATGGTCCTAGTTCTTTCAGTTTTCTTTCTTCTGATACCATCGTGGATCAGTAGTGTTTGATCTTTGTACATTAGATTTACATACTTGAGATATTTTTTCATACTGACTTATAGGCATTCCTTGAGTGATGTTCATCTTTTGGTATACCATGGCCTATGTTTTCGTTGTGAGGACTGAGGTCATCTTTGTAGTTTGCAATGTAGATTTTGGAAATGAAATAGTAACATATTTTTTTACTACACAAGTTATTCTTTTGTTGTGCTTGTGGTCCATTACTGTTTACTGCTTTTGTAGAATTTGTCTCGGCTTTACAGTTTGTATTCCTAGGTTGAAGAGCCATGCTGGTAATACCAGTTGTAAGCGAAAATCGGAATTTAAAATGGTTAAATTCTTTGAAGCAGAATCTTTGTATAAGCTTTTCTCATGTGATTGTGTTAATGGTTGTAATAGTAGAACAGGGGCACTCTTGTCCAAAGATACTGTCTTTGGGAAGTACGACCGAGTACTATAAAGAAAATTCTTATATTTGTTAAGAGGAGGAGTTTAAGTAAACCTTAATTTTACGTTTACTATATATATTATAAACCGATTTTATCTTATCAAATACTTTCAACCATAATAATATTTTATTACATGCTAAATCTCGGATTGGGTATTTATTGTCAAAAAAATTGTTGACAAAATGATGACGTGAGAGGTGTTGTTGGGCACTGAAGGAAGGGGTTGAATGAATAAATAGGTTGACTGATAATCGATTATGTCTCGTATGGTAAAATTATTTCACTTTGGGTAATAATTATGTTCATTTCAATATGCATTGAGTGCAACAAAATGGAAATGAATGTCCAAAATATTAACTCAGATAGCATGCAAAATCAGTGAATATCTCAACCAATTACTTTGTAAAACATATTGCTGACATGAACTTGGTTCATGCATAATTAGATTTGGTTTTGCTACTAGATTAATTGCGTTTGAGTATTACAATTTCATTTCTAGATCAAATTTAACGATTACAACTTTTCTTTTTTCAATATTAAAATAATTACATCCATGTTCATAATTAAATTTCAACTTCATCTCCAATTCAATATATATATATATAATTTAAAAATTGTAATAAATGTTTTTAATTATTTATTTTCAATTCATATAATTATTCCTAGCTAATTATTCACTATCCAAATTAGGAATAACAAATTAATCGGTTCTCATAGCCAAATTTATCTTCATTTTTTAACTTGAGTATAGGACACAACAGATAGGTTGATATCTACTCCATTTTTATATCTGTCTTCGTTTACATATTATTTTTAATTATTAAAATATTTTTAATTTATTAGGTAATATGAAAAACTTATATTAATTTTTCTTTAATCTTTAATTTTATAACTCACTTCAAAAGAAATATTTTATTATTTTTACCTTTTTTCTATAATTATTTCATCTTTATCCAATAATTATTTAATATTCTTATATTTATATAATTATATTTTCTTTCTTGATATTCGATATTAAAAAATATATTTTCCCTTTTAAAATTAAATATTTAATATATTGATTTTTATTTTTTGTAAAAAATATTTAATTAATATTTAGGATAGATAAAAGTATTGGGTCTTGATAAATTATTTTGAGGGCTAAAGTAACATTTTTCAACCAAACACAATTTTAATGTATAATCTATAGATAAAGTTCTATAGTTTATTTTCTACACACAAAATAATTGGACAAGTTTTGCTAAGTTTTGCTTCTTCCTCTCATTTATGAGAAAAAAATACATAAATAGTTTTCAAATACAAAAATCCAACTAACTATTGATATGCTTGTTAAATTTTTATTGATACGATAACTTCTAATCGATTGTACTATAAATAATTTGGCGCACTTGTTGTGAATAGGTCATATAGATGAATAATTCTTTTAAAACTTATATTGTGTGATTTTAAGGATTTTGAGCTTAAGCTCTATGGATATAAAATCTCAACCCAAGTTTTTTTCTATCATGGTTACGGTGAACACCATTAGTAATTGAAGTTTTTTCAAAGATGAAAATAGTGTCAATTATAGGGAACAACAAAGATGGTTCGTGACAAAGGATGATCGACATATGTGACGTTTGATGGAACCTAAAAGCTTCACCAATGGAACAAGAAGAAAGAAACTTGTAGTCCACATTAAGGATACTAATGTGTGATGGAAGAAGAGAAAAAAAAAGAATAAAGTTTCTTTATGGCTTTGAAAAGAGATTGTATTAGATCTAATATATCGTATAATAAATCGATTCTTAACCCTAACAGATCTAATATTTTTCAGTATTTATAAAATTGCTATCACGTTTTTAATTAAATCGATTTTTAATTAAATCGGCTGTAATTGATGTTATATCTCTTTTAATATTTTTATTTTATACATGATGTAACAGAGATAAATTGAATTTTCAATATAAAAAAAAATCGAAAATCCATGTTTTTATAGATGTCAAGAGTTTAAATATGGGTAGTTATGGATTTAACAAGTACATTGTATTCTTATATTTATATTTGATTGTGTTTGCTCAGAAAATCCTAAGACTTCTTGAAAAATTGTATTAAAAATGATTATTTTTCTTTTCATGCATCAATTAAATAACAAATTGAGGTAACGTAGCTCACTACACAGTCCAATGAACAAACTGTATAATTATAATCTTATGTTTATCATTTTTCTTATAATCACTGAGGTAGTGTGCAATTGTAAATTTTGAAACGCGAAGATCCAAATCCTGGATTGAGACAAAGATAATGTCACTATTCGTAGACATGATTAATCGTCATTTTGTTAAACAGCAAAACTAGGTTTAGAAGAAAAATTATCAAATACATGTTGCATCAATCACAAGTTTTCTTGTTTCATTCGGTACAAAGAAACTCGGAGACCCCAAGAGAGAAAAGTCAAACAACAATACTACGTCACATAAAACAATTGCATTATCCAATTGAAAGATTGTCTCAAGCCCCATTAAATATTTATGTTTTCTGTTGAAATTCACAATAACAATTTGTTTCTATTTTAAAAAAAATATTTCCATTGTTCTGTTGGGATTAATATCGGTATTTATTTTCTCAAAAATAAAATTTAATGAAAAACTAAGAGTTTTAGTAGTAAATTGGGGGTGTCACTAGCAATAACCTGTCATTCTACCTTATTGGGACTCCATTTATATGGAGGCTATTGCTTTCTGTATCACATAATTATTGACTGTACTCAACATTAATATAAAAAATACTCAAAAACCTTCATTATGGCATTACTGTATCACACTATCATTACTGTTGTTGTCACTCACTGTACCACTGCTGTACAGAAAGAAGAACACAAGGGAAGGTTGCAGAGGAAGATGAGAGAAAATGTGGAAAATAACTCGTTTTAGAAAGTTATTTTTAGAATATATTTTATGTGCTTTGAAAAGTTCTTTTTAAACATAGAGGTATTTCAGAAAACTCATTTAAGAAGATATTAAAATATTCCATAAGTTTATTCCAGAAATCACATTCCAAAAAACTTGTTCCAATTGTATTTCATGCGTTTCGGCAATTCTGTTTTGAAAATGTCATTCTCAAAATTTTATTTCGAAAATTATATTATGAAACTCACATTTTGGAAATCCATTCGAAAAATTCATCAAAGTTTTTTCCAAAACATGTATTCTGTAATTATTTTACGAATTGTGAGGTGCAGAAAGTAAAAGGCTTTTGTGGATGATTATACGGTGGTAGTTTCCGTATTTTAAAAAGACACATACATATTTATTTTATTATGGGTAATATTTAATAGGTTTATAAAGATGTGTTTATATTATTTAATATCTTTATCTTTATATTTTGAATATATATATATATATATATATATATATATATATATATATTACTATATATATATATATATTACTATGGGTAATATTTCATGGTAATCTTAGAGTATGAGTTAGCGTGTAATTTTTTTTATTTACATGTGTTAAGTGTTTATTTTGTGATTTGAGGTGCTTAATAAACAGTATAAAACATAGTTGGATTAAGTTTTCTTTTAGTGTATCTTTTTGTTATATCTTCAACAATATATTGATTTTTTCATATATTACAAAAATAATTAAATATTTTAAAAACATAAAAAGTTAAAATATCAACTGAAAATACAAATTAGGCAACGGAAAGTATAAACAATATCAAATATTTTGGAGCAAGAATCTTATTTTCAAGGAAATTGTGATAATAATTTGACCTAGAAATTAAGCCACTTTTAAACACCATGAAAGAGTGTTTGTTGTTAAGATATGTCAAATATTCTATTAGTAAATATTAGACAATCAAATATTATATTAGCTATAATTTAGACATTATTATAATTTGTGCAGATTTGTGCAACTGTCATTCCTTTAATAGATGAAGAATTATAGGACCTTGTATATGTACATGGTACATCAGAATTTATTTTATAAACCTTTTTATATGGTATTAGAGCTAAACACTAACATCCTCTATCTCCTTCCAATAAAACTCAATCAGAGAAACGAATTCCAACTTCCGCTGCTTTCAAGATCTATATTTCTACTAGTGTTGGATTTGTGACCAAGTTAGGTATATCTAACTCTACTCTTAATCTTTCTATTGTTACTAGGGTAGTAATTGGATAATTGATTCATGTGCTACTCATCATATGATTTGTGATCTCATAAATTTACTAATTTTTTCCCTAATTGTTCTAAAAATGTTATTATTAATGTGAGTGGGTCTCATATCCTATTGAAGTATAGCTACTATATCTCTCTCAACTTCTTATCGATTCCTGATGTTTTATTTATTCCTACATTGAACTGTAATGTTCTCTCTGTTAGCAAGTTAGCCAAATCATATTTTTGTGTTACCTCGTTTTACCCAACCTATTGTCTTTTTCATAACATCCATTTCAAGGAGAAGATTGCTAGTAGTAGAGAGAGAGTGAAGGGCTGTATTATCTTGAAAATATCTCACAACAAACTCATGAAGGAGTGTTAGTTTATCTTGCGAATGAACATATACAAGATAAAAATAAAAAGGAAAATTGGTTATGGCATAGATGGTTGAGACATCCCTCTTTTGGTTATCTAAACAAATTATTTCCATCATTATTTTATAAATGTAATATTTCTAATTTTCTTTGTGAAACTTATGTAATGACAAAAAGTCATTGTGTTGTGTTTCCTATTAGCAAAAAAAAATCGATATTTCTTTTTCATTAATTCACACAGATGTTTGAGGCCTTGCCTCACAATCTACACATAGTGGGAAAAAATGGTTTATCAGTTTTGTTGATAATTATACTAGGATAACCTAAATGCATCTTGCATTAAGCTACATGTGATGCAAGGTGCTTTTATAGTTCATGAACTCTATTAATTCAGTCTTAACGTATTCCCCTCTATTGTCTGATTGAATGACCTTAATATATGTGTTGAATTCTGTAACGATTATATGATGGAAGGAAGAAACCACATCACACACATCACTTTTATGTTTAAACAAATACATTTAGGTTACTCTCGTACAATCATCAACAAAAGTGATAAACAATTTTTTTCCATTATGTGTAAATTGTGGGACAAAATCCCAAACATTTGTGTGAATTAATGAAAAAGAAAAATCATTTTTTTTTACTGCTTAAAGGCAATACAACACGATGACTTTTTGCCATCACACAATTTTCACAAAAAAAAATCAGAAATATTGCATTTATGAAAAAATGATGGAAATTTAGATAACCAAAAGAGGGATGTCTCAATTGTTTATGCCATAACCAAATTTTCTTTTTGTTTTTATATTGTATTTGCTCATTCGCAGGACAAGTCAAAACTCCTTTATAGGTTTGTTGTGAAACATTTTCAAGATAATACAGTCCTTCATTTTCTCTACCTTTGCCAATCCTTTCCTTAGAATGGATGTTCTGAAAAATATAATGGGTTGGGTAAAACGAGACAACACAAGAATGTGATTTGGTTAACTTGCTGACGGAGAGAAGATCACAGTTCAATGTAGGAACAAATAAAACATCAGGAATCAATAAGGAGTGTAAGAGGAATATAATACATATACTTTCGATAGGAGATGAGACCCCATTGACATTAATAATAATAGTTTTATAACAATTAGTGGAAATATGACTAAATTTATGAGAATAACAAGCCATATGATCAATAGCACCCGAATCAATTATCCAATCATTATTTCTCGTAACAACAAAAACACTAAGAGGAGAACTAGATATACCTGATTTTGTCACAAATTCGACAATCGTACAAATATGACTCTTGGAAGTAGCTTCTACCTTGGTATTGGGAGTAGTTTTGCCTTTTGGATGCCAATCTAGATAGCCATGGAGTTTAAAACATGTCTCCGTGACATGATTATCCCCATTGTAGTGGGTACACTTGCAGATTTCGTTCTTTGGAAACTTCTTACCAGTAAAGGCAGTCTTCATAGTAGACTAACTATCAAGCATAGCCCCTAAGCAGTTTGCCTCGGCACAAACAATTGCATAAACTAATTGAACATTTGGAAGCGGGTGGTAACAAGGATACGGCCACCACATTCAAATGTGTATCCAGGCCAACCAAAAAGACCTAAACGCGTTGAGAATTAATCATGTTGTTAAACTTCTCAACATCTTTAGGACATTCCATGGTATAATTCGTGATAGTATCATACTCCAGCCATATTCTTTGCAATTTACCAAAATATGTAATAACATATCCTCCATTTTACCAAGTAGAGATTACCTCACGATACAATTGATATTATCGGGACACATCCTGGTTGACTAAGTATGTTTGCTTAATAGTGTCCTAGATGTCCTTTCCATAGTTCAGCGAATAAAGAGGGATATGATTTCTTTCATCATGGAGTCCAGAAGTCAAGACTTGACTAGGCAATTTTCATCTTTCAATGCTTCATATTCATCAAATTTCTTGTTTTTTGATGCAGCCTTTGTTCGAGAGATGTAACCCCAGCGTTTTTTGCCTCTGATATTCTTCTGTACGTTCAATGACCACTCAACATAGTTGGTGTCGTCAAGCCGTTCAAGGGTAAGTAATTCGTGCATATGGGTAGTAGCGTAATTCCTAAAATCATGTTTCTATAATTAATTTTTATTGGAAGAAACCATCATAAACATTCAATGAACATTGTAGAGGATGTCGTACACTCTATGCATAATTTATTTTGTAAGCTAATTTTAAGATTAAATTAAATTTATACCTATATATTTTATACTTGTTACACATATTATTTCTTATGAAGCCAATAATAAATACTTAACCTATGATATATATATATATATATATATATATATATATATATATATATATATTTTGTGGGTATTTAGTGTAGAGTTATTTTTTAATTTTAAGTGACATATTTTGTAATTATTTTTGTTTTATTGTAAATAATAACATCTTTCAAAAGTTGATTTTTTTTAAACATTTTTTATTATCCTATATTACTGTGGGTTATGTACGATTTAATTTTCAAGTAATTTTAGTTTGTAAATTGTAATTTCCGTACTAAATTCACCTGTTAGTTTTTATACTCTTAAAAATCTAACTACGTACTTTCCAAGAAATTTTTACTTTAAGAGTTTGAAATGGTTTATGCTTATTATTTCTAGCAACATGCGAGACTCCTATAGAGCATATGCATATTGAAGTATTTAAAGATGAATTAATTCCTGCCTTCAAGTTAACTTTGTAACTAATATTTAGCTAACACTTTATATTCTATAATAGTAATAAATTGATGGTTTCTATCGATCTTTTTATAATTTTGATGAAAAAATAAGATTAAATATATATTTGTATTCATTGTAAATATCTTAATTTTAGTTTTGAAATCTCAAAAATTGTGTTATTATAGTTTTATGAATTTAAAATTTTAAAATATAGTAATTTAATTTTTAGATATATGTAACATGCATATAATCATAATTATTAATATAAAAGTAATAATTAAAATGATACATTTAATTGTAAACCGATAATAAACAAGTAATGATAAGTACTACTTTAAAAGAATTAAAATTTATGACAACAATTTTTTAAATTAAAATTGGATTTAACTATATTTAACAGGAATTTGAAATATATTTCATCCAAAAAATATATAAGATCATGGTAATGTAATTCTCTACCTAATTCTTACCAATTCCTAATTTACAGAAAACTGTCATGACACAAATCATTGTTTAGGGTGTAAATTCACCATAAAGAAAAATGAGAAAAGCATATAAGAATATAATATATTTTTTCTTATTTTCAAAATGTTATTTCTATGATCATTGTCAAAACTAATTATAATGAGAAAAAAAATTCTTATTAGGTGTTAAAATTACTTCTATGACTCTTACCAAGTGAAAATTAAAGTAAATATAAACATTGTGGAGTTATATATATCTATTTTCATATCAGTAAAACTATAGGCTATCAGATTATCAATGTAAAGCCACGTACAATGACCACCCTGATTCTTTTTTTTCTTATTTCTATGCCAATAAGGTAAAAAATACGTGTTCGTCCAACGGTTCAAGCAAATCAATGAATTTCTAAAGCTAAAGATTCAAAGAATAAAAATACTAGAAAAAGCAATACATGATCATTACCTGAAGTTTGCCATGCATTTTCAGGCAGATACAATTGCTGTTCATTTCTGTATCTGTTAATCTAAAAGGCAGCATGGCATAACCCTCAAAAAAAGATTAATATTTGTTTATTAATCATCAATCTTTGTAATCTCAATGGATAAAAGAGACTAAGCTAAAGGAACCTCAAACTCCACGTTAACTACAATTTACATACGCAATGAAGGTAAATTAATGCGCCTTGTTAAATTTGATAAAAAGACAGAAAACGAATCCATTTTATTGCAGAAAACTACGGAAGGAATTGGGAAAAAGAAATTAAATGTTTGAGTTACATAAATTTGCTTTCTTCTTCCCTCTTTCTTCCCAAACAAAGAAACAGAATCCATTCAAAGTGAGAAAATGGGACAGTTGCCATTGCAAAAATTTCAAGCAAACTCATTCAAACAATTAGGTCTATCAAGGTTGAAAGGTCTAAAAGGAGAAATTCGAAGGTAATATGAGAAGTTTAAGGTTTTTTAATGACATTTATTTACTTTTGAGAAATAGTTGAATGTGTTGCCATTTGATGTGTTCAAACTCATTCAACTGTTAACTCAAAAAATAACTGCTGAAACTCTATATATAGGTTTTTCTAGGTACCATAGTAGCTCTCGATCTAAAATGCATGCCATGGTAAATTTCCTGTTATTGGAGAGATTGTGAACCTAGCCAGCTCCAACAGCAAAGTTAGTCAGAACATCTAAATGCTGGAAATGCTTTGGAAATTTTCCTTCTCAGCTCAGATAGATCTAAACAGTTGGAACTGTTTACCTGAGAATCATGGAAAATATGGAAAATAAATATCATATTAGAGTAAATTTTTAGAACAAATATAAAAGCAAACCCTGAACTTCTTACCTCACACTGCACACTGTGGAGCAATCTACCATTGACTTCGGATGAAAGGCAACTAACAACTTCAAGACCTTCTTGAATCAGTAGCTGCAGTAACTTTGAAACTTTAGGCCTTTCCTCAATGAAGCCACTGGTGATTTCGATTCCTATGACATCATTACTCTCGTGGACAGTAAAGTTGCAAGATGTATGCAAACCCTCATGCCTATTTTCCATATTGCTGTGGCTGGAAAGTTTCTTCAGTTCATCTCTCTTGGCAACAAGCTCTTTGATATTGTTCTGCATGTGCTTTATGTAATTCACTGCCTCGTTCATGTGGTCAGATATTGAACGCTTTCCCTGAAAAATATTATAAAACCCTAAGCAACCCAGAAACCTTGAAACATAACCAAAAAGGAAAAAGAGGGTAATTATGAAACAACAGTAATTATCTGAATAATAGAAATAAAGAAGATTCTACTTAGATTCTGATAAAGAGAATGGTTACTAACAGTAAATTAGCTCATGGAGTGGTCTGATTTCCAAAAGGGTATCCACTAAAATTGAAATAACTAAGTGATCTGAAGCAAGGAGTTGTACAAACTAATTATAAACAGTGCAAGAAAGTGAAAAAGAAAAAGAAAAAGGAAGATATGTGTTTCACCTTGATGAACTGAAGAGGGAGAAGGGATCTGAGAGAGGCATAGCAGGTAGCCATTTCTTGTCTCCTTTGCCTTTCGATCTCCTTGTGAATCATCTTCTTCATATGTTCGTTAGAGTCATGATTCTTTTTATTTGGCTCATAGAAGAGATTCTCTGATTGGGCTCTGGAGAAGTTTTTCCCAGAAAGATTATCATCCAGTGAAGCATAATCATCCAGAATCAGATCTTGGGAGATTTCGTGTTGCTGGTGGTGGTGGGGACTATTAGAAAACTGGATAACCAGCTCATTGCCTCGTTGGAAAGGAAACATTCTCAATGAGTGCTCTAAACTACCCTTAATTTTGGATATGGGGGCTGAAGGAGAAGATACACTTCATTTGGGCTAATAACCTATTTCAACAAAGCTTTTCACATCTCACATGCCAAAGATTCCCCTATACATTCTCAGACAAATGTTAATGACACCTTTTCAATTTTTTTCTTCACACATATAAATATATATACTCTTTATTTCTAGAAAAGTATATTTTATAAATGATTCAAGATAAAACTTACATGATGTGAAAATATATGTTAAAACAAAGAAATATGTATAATCACACGCCCTTGAAAACGAATGATACTATATAACAACACGGTCTCAGTAACATATTTTATAACAATGAAAGAGACACAAAAAAAAGGTATTATAAAAAGGGAGAAAGGTAGAAAAGGAAAGACAGAAAAACAAAATAAATTATAAATTTAATAAAAAGTAGTATTATTTGAAGAATTAAAATCAAATTTGTGAAGAAAGATAAAAATAAAAATATATATATTATAACTGTTTTTTTATAAATTAAATTACAAAATATATTAAATAGTTTTTAAGTTAAATATTATCAAAAGCTTTTTTCGTATTGTTTCAGGCATAGTGTACGTAAGAAGTGACCTCACTTTCAGTTCTATATCATAATTATTTGAGGACACTGTTCATAAATGCGACTCCTACCTCTCCCATTAACGTTCACATAATTAGATAAGAGATTTTGAGTGATCATCAAAGTTGAGTTAGTGAAAGGGAATAGTTTCATATAATAAGATAAACTAATAATTAATTTTTCTCTAGAAGAAATGTGATGTTTAAAGTTATAGAGTGTTTCAAACGTATTTATCTTCAAAGAAAGATGTACATGAAAAAAATAAAATAAAGAAATTTCATTTCCAACGTGCTCCATCATTCATTTGATCTGATTTTCTTTTTCTACATGTAAATGATAATTAATTTATTTCTTTGAGTGATTTTCTTTTGTTTGAGAGAGTGTTTAGTTTAGCCTTATATACTTAACTATTAAATAATTTTTATGTGAATTAAACCCTTGATGTTAATGAATGATATTAGAATTAATTGAGAAATATTAGATGATATAATATTAATTTAAAAATTTATATTCCACAAGATTAGATGTCGTGCAATTTCATTAGTTATCTTTTTTATACTATAAAAGTATATAGAGCTAAACAATTAATTTAAAATATTTCTATACCGCATATTTGTACAAATATTCATACTTAAAAAAAAACCCAAAGTATTGAATATATTTCATATTATATGTATTTAATTATCATGTAATATTTTCCTATAAAATAAGGATGTTATTATAAGTAAAGCTTAAGGAGTTAATAATAATTTTGTAAATTTCCATTGAAAATAACGGCAAGGCTAAATTAATAGTATTTTTTATTGAAAGAATTTTACTTTTTTTGTTTTTTATTCACTTTCCTTAAAATATTAGTGAGCATTTTTCACGAAGTATTAAAAAATATGATATGGTTGAGAAAAGAATTATGTGCTTTAGTAACACTAAATTATTCAACAGTCGCAATCAACTTATGGCTTAGTATAATTAATTTATTGAGATGTACTTGGACTTAATTTATGTACATATAAATTTTGCTTTATGCGCCGAGTGACTCTAGCTATATTATTAAAAGGAACATTAAACGTATAGAACAAGGAAAGTGGTCGTTGAAACTTAGCATTAATTGGATGTTTATTCTTGTAGTAAAAACCAAAGAATTTTATTTAAAATATAAATTAAATTATATCGATATTCTTTACTCCTACACTGTCCTTTTAATTATTTAAAAATATTATACTGTATGCTGTTATAAAAAATAAAAAGAAATTATAGTCTGAAAAGATACACAACATAAGTTGTATCCTTTCCCTGTCTGGTCACTGTTCTTTTTCCTCTATCTTTTCATTCATTCTAGTTTAACCCTACTTAGCTCAAATAACTATGGATAAAAGTGTTTAATTAATTATACAATAATTCAAAAAGTCGTATAAACAATTTTCAATTAACTGTAAACCATACATGCTAGATGCATAACAAGAATCATATGACTTTTCTCAGTTTAAATTCAGATAACATTTTTTTTTCTGTAGTATTGTGAATAATTTTTTTCTCAAACCTTTTTCATCATATTATTTGTCTATTACGCATATTTCTTCAAAAATAAATAAATCACTCCAAGAATATTTGAGAGATGCACGAACACCATAATTCTTTCTGGTGAAAGATCATGTCATGTGGGGTTTGACCCAAACAAAAAACAAGTGAACAAGTAACATAAGAACACTATATATTAGTGGTGACAACAACCTTTTAAAATAAAATATGGAACAGTATCAATAGGAAGATTTTTCTGGCTGCAGGTCTATTTTGCCCTTAACCTCATTATAACACTAAGTTGCCAAATCTAAATTTTTCAGTCCACAAACATTTATCTTATCTACAAATTTATTTATTAAATAAATTAAATCGAGATTTTAAAAATGTTTAAAATAGTTAGTTAATAATTTTCTTTGAAATTTAGTGAAGTATTATTCAATTTATAATAATATAAATAAGATAAGAATTATAGTATTATTGTTATTATTACATTAAATGTCATTATATGTATAGAATAAAGAAAAATATATCCCATGATGGAATTGACTGATGGTAGTATCTTAGGTTTTCCTGTCATCATCTGCTTTACTGAATCAACCAAAATGTGCAACATCCGAATTTTAAAATGTTATAAAAGGATCAGAGCACGTGGTGTTTTTTAGAAAATATATAGTAATTATTCTTCTATTTGTCTTTATCTATTATTGAAAAAACAATACATAGGTCTAAATGTAAAGTTTTGAAAATTTAGTTAAAAGCAAATAATGGTGGTCTGACACGTAGTTTAGAGGAGTTTTCTTATAAGGAATTTTAGAGAATAGAAAGATATGAAAAAAATACGATTAAAATATTTAAGTTAAAGTTAATTTATGAAAAAAAAATTAAATGAAAGATGTTTTATAAATTAATTTTTTCATAAACTAAAATTAACTTAAGAATCTGTTACAAGAAAAATCAAGCTAATATGTTCCATGGCCTTATATCACGGATGGTGTCCAACATTAAAGTACAATCAGGAATAAGATCGAATCCTTATCCAAGGCCCTCAAAGATCACAAACCCTAACAACACTTTCTTTATTAGTTAATAATGGCATCTTAAAATAATAAATAATAAATAATAAAGAGGCTCAGTGACAACAGGCCAAATAAAATTGTCTTTCCAGCAAAGCAATATGAAACACCGTTCAAAAATAAAATAAAAAATAAAAAAAGCAAAAGGCATTGATCTTCTTTGAAGGTTCGTTTAACAACCAGTTGGGGAAAATCCCAGAGAATGGAAGTGATTTAAACATGTCAGAAGGAGAAGACAAGGTCAAATGTAGTCAATGATTTTTGGATAATGTTTATGGGGATTTTGAAGTGTAAGGTAGGTGGCAGACCATCATTAAACTAAAGGGTTGTTACTAACACTCCACTAATTTAATCTCTTTTTTTCATATCTCTATTAGTATATTATATATAGTGAAAAATATATAGAGTTTTCCCATATCTTTATTTGTTTAAATTAATGCCACAAACATTAAAAACATTTCTTAACACATTAGGGAAAGTTCAATTAGTTTCAACTGAATTAAAGTTTATCCTATATAATCCAAATTATTTTATGTAACTAATTTATATAATATATATATATATATATATATATATATATATATATATATATTTATTTATTTATTTGTTATATTGTATAGGTTTAAAGATTTCTTCATCTTTCAAATAAATTTAGATATCAAATATTAATGTCTTTTAACTAAACGGGTAGATGAATTGTCAGACTTATCTAGTTGAACTCACGTCAACGAGATAAAATACTATAAATATAATATTATTGAAAATTTAATAGACACTTTTTGTATTAATTGATATTTGACAAAGAAACTTTGACCAATTACTGAACTTTAAAATATTGAAAAACAAATATCCTATACGAGAGAAGACGAGTGTAAAAAGTTGGGAAACAGTAAGAACAATTATCCAATGTTATGTCTCTATTATATCTTATTCCTATCGCTAATATATACATATTTGAAAGTAAAAGAAAGTTAAATAAATTTCTTGGATTCCTTTATACCTAAGGATGAGCTTCATGATTGAAGAGTAATTAAAGTCAATTGATCAGTAGTTGGTTTGATTTTCAGTGCACTTAATACATTGATACCACAATTGATTATAACAAGTACCTTTTTCTCAAGTCTTTCAATAATTTTTTTTTGCATCACAAAACCAATCTCTCTTTATTTGTACCCTGTCCTGTAACTTGTCATTTTCACCTCTCATATTTACCGTTTCTTTGTTTGAACAATACCTTTTGCTTAAAAATTATTATAACCAATCATACGTTCCTCATAAGTGTTTATTCATTTCTTTCATTACTCACTCCACTTTAATGCAACTCTTACAATTTATTATATTTATTATATTTTTTTGCTGATAAAAAAAAAATCATACAAGTTGTATCTCAATTAGGTATCTATAGTTGAAGGCAAATGTGGTATTAGAGTTGGTGTTGTGGTGTTCTAATGGTGGTGAATGGAGATGTGATGTTATGATGATGACTTGAAGGGAAGGAGAAAACAAAAGAAAAAAAAACAAGGAAGAAAAAAATATTATGTTTTAATGTTTATCTAGTCACATGTTCATAAAAGAAAGGCTAACCTGGTTTATCATTTAGCATGTCAAAAAATATTTAATATCATTAGATGACGAGACTGTATTCATAGATTTATTAAGTACGAAGATCAAAGAAATCAGATTTCTAAATATAGACAAAAAATCGTATTATATTTTAGAGATAAAAAAATGTTGCTAAACCTTGTTTATTTATATAATAACAATTACTTTAATACTTAAAACTATCATGAAAACAATTTTTAAGAAATTAGAAATCTCAAATTATTTGCACAGAAAAACGTAATTGTATTAATAAAAGAAAAATTCAAAATTATTAGGATTTTTTCTTCCTCTTCTATTTCTTCTTCATTTTTCTCTTCCTTTTCTTTCTCCTCTTTCTTCTCCTCTATCACCACCTATTCTTCTTCCATTTTATACTTTACCTCTGCATCACCACTAATGTCATGGCTTTCGACATTGCTCCATTGTTGTGCCTTTGTCATTGCAATTGTCATTTACTATGACTTCTCCTCGTACTTTTCCACTTGCTCTTTCTTTTCTTGTTATCAGTCTTCTCCACTTAATTTATAAAAAAATATTATAAAACTTTACCGAGAGTCACACAATCCATCGATAAAACGGATATATAATACAAGTTGGTAAAAACTCAAAATGGAAAGTGTCACTCTATGTTACCGACAGAAACTACCATTGAAAAATCCATTAACAATATAAATTTTAATTTATCGAAAAATTTTATCAAAAAAATTTACTAACAGATTGTTAATAACTTAAATTTAAAATTTATTGATAAATTTGTTCACAAATTTTGTTTCGCCGATGAACTTATTTTTGTTGGTAAAATTTCATCAATAATTACGAAATTTATTATAGTGATAAATAAAGGTAATGTAGGTATTATTTTATATTTATAGTTTTGTTTCAACCAAAACATTTTAATTTAAATTTTCAATTAATTTTCTCTTATTAACTTTTATTTCCACTCATCCTAACAACGCTAGTATGTGTAATGTGGGTATGCTATTATACATAATGAATTGTATATGAACAGGAATTGAGACGATGTTATGTTGGCAAAGTGCTAAAAGGAGGAAATATTATATGTTGTATGGTAGTAAAACGAATTCAATTTTGTGATGTTTGTAAAGAGATTTATCTTTACTTTATTAGGGTTGGATTCGTATACAAAAATATATCAATTGGTGAAAGTTAATATATATTTATATGAATTAATTTGCAATTTGAAAGAAAAAAATTATACAAATTATAATATATAATAAAGTAACAATGAAAAGAAAAATAACAATAAGAAAATATTTTTAATTATTTATTATTGTTATAACCATAAAATAATTTAATATATAATTATTTTAAATTATTTAATTAAATATATTAATTAATTTATTAAATAATTACAAAATAAAATACTGGTATGATTAAATTTTTTAATATTATATATAGAAAAATAAATAAAAAAAATATCATTATAATATTTACATAACAAAAATTTATTTCCAATTTAGAGAATAACAACATTTACTTTATTTTAGAAAAATATAGAATTGAGTTAAGAAAATAAATATAAAAATTCAATTAAATTTAGACAATGATATTAAACAGTGTTACTTACACGTTGACACTGTTACTAATACTTACGTGACATATCCTCAACCTAACATATAAAACTTTTTGATAAAATAAATAAATAAATAAAACTACAAACTGACATTTAGATGTTTGTATAATACTAACTAAAATTATCTAAACAAATTTTTTAAAAATTAGAACTTAGTTGGAAAAAGATATAAAATCTTAAAATTTTTCAATCAAAATTAGAAAAAAAAAAACTAAGAAAGCAATAGGAATGAAGAATGCATAGCCGGATAGGGCTACCAACCAGAAAGGAGAGAGACAACAAAAAGTTGTGGCCATTGAGAAGAAGAAATACTGTTCATGAATTTGGTCAAGACTTTCAAGAAGAAAACTGTTGTTAGTTTATAAATATATAGTTAAAGAAGATAGTAGCCAGAATTAAAGGGCATTGTTATTGTCAACATGAATATGTTAGCTGGAAACCCTAGAATCCTAACCTAACAGCATCAATTAATGCATGGCAGCAAGAAATTATATTTTTTTCCTGAGCTCTGACGTTTCAATATTTTTTAAACAGAGCAAATCTCCTGTAATCTCTCATCAATTAAATAATAATATTGAATACTATATAATTAAAGTGAACCATCCATTAAAGAATTCGTTTGCAAGTAGTAACGATGATTAAATGCAAACGTTGATGTTTTGCTTAATGGGACAGACTTCTTCAAACTCAATATATTATTGTATGTTTATAGCAATCAGACACTAGCATGGGAATCCCTATACTTCCCTTTCCCTGTGAAAACGATGAGAAAAAACAAACATGGAAAATGGTTGTGCAGAAGATTGTGTATTTCAGTGAGACAATCACATGACCTCAACCAAATAAAATAAGGAAAAATAATATCACCCTCTTTTTGGAATCAACTAAGATGATAAGTACAATAGGAAGAGCAAAAAAGATAGAAATAAAATGATAAAGTGATGTGATATAAACGAGTTGAGGAGAAAATAAATATTATTATTTAGTGATTAATCAATTTATTCTTAAAGTTCAGTGTATTAATCAACTTATTCTAAAACACTTCTAAATAAAAAAAGAAAGATATTACATTGACAAATACTTAAAAAATGAACATAATATTGACAATAATATAATAGATGTAGTATATGTTTACACGCATTGATTTGTAGATTTTGGGTGATAACCTATAGTGACAATAATATAATTGATGTTTACAATAAACCAAAAGTCAGGGTAATCCTTTTAGTAATTGGTTCATGACCTAAGTTCTTGCTTTCCCCAAGTTTTATTATATGGAGAAAGTGATAACCTTTTCTCAAAATTTTATAATATTAAATGCAACTTTTATTCATTGTTAAAGTTTCCTTCCCCGCAGAACAGACAACCGAAGCAAATTCGAACACCTATTTGTTCTTTACAATATGTTTGGGACATTATCTTTTTTAATTACTCCACTTGAGCATCTTGAAACCTTATGTATTCCTAAGTGCGAACAAAAAAATTAGTGGGAAAACATTTATTTATAGTTTATTCCCATGTTTTTAATGCATGCTTTTGAAGGGACCACACGGTTACTTTTGGAATAACAACTTATTGGAGAAACCTACTCGTTTTATATGTTCTTATTTATTGTATTTGTTTTGTTCTTTGTGTCTTTCATGAATTGAAAACCAACATGTTCAATTTTTGTATGTAGAGTTTGCCAGTGCTATTGTACAAAAAAGGAGCTTGACAAAGCCATAACTAATTAACTCTTGCGTGTTTCACTTGTGAAAAGCAAACTAATGTAATGTAAGAAATTAAGGAATCTGTCTAATTATTGGAGTAGCTAATTAAGCACATTTACATTTTGCAGTGTCATTATCTTCTATACTATATTTTAAAGTAGCAAGTTGTTGAGCATCCGAAAATGTACGGCATATATTACAATTGTACTTCAAATTTCTTCTAACAAATTTTTAGAATCCATTTTATGAAGACTTAGGCCAAACTTCCTACCTATTTATAATAACATATATAAACATAATTCTATTATCCTATCCAAATATGTCATCAGCATAACTCATCCCATTATTATAATTTGACAGTTTTATTATCTTTTAAACAATTATTAAATATCTTTTAACATTATGTCTCCAATAATCACATTCTTTATTTAAGTTACATAGATGACATAAAGCCTCAATAACTTATAAATACGTATGCATTCCATAACAAAATTCATTGAAACTTATACTTACTTTTATAGATAAAAATCTTACTATTTTATAGACTTGAACGTTGTTAGAGAACCTTCTGTAAGTATATCTACCCTCACTTCTCGACATTCTGGAGCACGCATATGAATTCCACCCATCCAATAACACATTGCCACTTGTTAAAAGACTATGCTCCCAAATTCAATAAGAACATTTGATGCCTACCGTGGGACCTCGATAAAACATTTCTCCGACTTCAATTTCCTAGGATCATCACCCGAAGGTCTGTATAACTCTCTCACGAGATAGAAGTCAATTAGATGACGACCCTTCAATAGAAAGTGTAGATAATCATACAACAACGTGATGAATAATGTAGGAAACATGATGCCAAACTCGAGGCCCTAGGTATCCAGCAACAAACCAACCTGCAAGGGTTCCAACAGACTAATCGACCTCGGGAATGAGAGGTCATTTCTCTAACCTCGCCCTGATCCTCGAGAAGAGGATTGTTGGAATTCATAGATGAGGGACATCCCTCTAGCTTACAAGATTCATGTAGGATTCGGGATTGCTCACCTTAGCAACAAGCTCGAAAAGACCGGAGAAAGTCGGGCAAGCATAAAGTGAAAGGAACCCGAGGATGTTCTCGCCACTCTGACCATGACTAACGTCGGGTTCAAAGGCACCAAAGCAGGTAAGCCTGACGCATAACAAAGGAAAACTGCAGACGCTCCCTTCAACTCGAGCTAGATCCTAACATGCACAAGTATCATAATCGAGACGTGGAATCAGTAGAGTCCTAGAATTTCACAAGGCACCCGCAGATGGGTAAACCAGCATGAGCACGACACTACTTAGACATACATAAGAAATCCCCCAAATGGGAGCAGCCACGTAAGGAGATTCCACTCTCTCACGTCCAAAGTGGCCCATGCCTGGATCCCTAGAGGAACTATCATTAAGGTTCAAAAATACGATGGAACAACTGATTTGACCACACACCTAATGGCTTACAAAATCCAAGTAATACTTTTGATGAACGAGTATTTTGCATGTTTTTCCCAACAACTTTGGACGAACTACCCCTAGAATGGTACTATGTGTTAGCACCGTGCTCGATTGATTCCTTTGATACATTAAGTATGTTATTTATGGCCCACTTCGTCGATCGCAACACTATCCCTGCCACAAAGATAGCCCTGAATTACGTAGAACATGGTGAAAACGACCATAATCTCAAATCTCAACTCGACCGTCATCATGCACTCGTTGATGTGCGGTCTGCAACCTAGACCTTTCTTGGATTTCCTCTTTACAGAGGGCTTGGACAACTTGAATGACCTCAAGGAGCATGCGACCAAATATATAACCATTGAAGAAAATTGGCTGAAGAAGGCAAAGCAGCAGCCCAACTTCGTGGTCGAGAAAAGCAAGAGGAACAAAGGTTCTGAGTGACCTGTAACTCAGTATGAACATTACACTCCCATTTATGCAAAAAGAGATACTATACTGAGAGAGGAGTGTCACTTGGAACTTATTCAGCTCCTTGAGCCCCGACAGCCTTCTCCCAAGGATGACTGAACTAAAATGTGTGCCTACCATCAGAGAATAGAAGACAACATTGAGGATTTCCATCACTGTAGGACAACATTGAAGAGCTTATTTGCCCGGGCTTCGAAGCCCGGTTCATTCTGCAAGGAGTCGGAAGGCGATACTATGGACGTGATGGCTACCCAGGCCGAGGTCGAGGCGACTTCAAAGACCGGGGTCGAGGCAACTTCAAAGATTGGGGTCGAGGACAACAAGAGCAGCCCAAAATGATCCTCCACGTTCTAGGGTCTGAAACTGTTGAAGACCCGTAGCCTACCAATTTACAGTCATCCATATGTAGCCAAATTGTTCAACCTAACCTGGCCTAAGCAAGGAGAAGCATCCACACCATTGTTGGAGGCTTCGAAGGAGGAGGTAGCTCCCGGGCAATACAAAAAAGATACCATAGAAGTATAAACTCAGTAACATGATCCTCGTGGACTAGGGCAACTCGACTGATGTCTTATTCTGGCATACTTTTACAAAATTAGATGTGCCCATCGACCTAGTTCAACTCTATTTGGAATCTCTACTCGGGCTCGTTGAAGAACAAGTCTACATCAAAATAGTATGTTGACCTGTTACAACCTTTGGTATGCTTGAGGGTCATTGAACCATCGCAGTACGATACCTCCTAGTTGACGCTAACTCGTCCTACAATGTCCTAATAAAAAAAACGCTCAACAAGCTTGAAGCCGTTGTGCCTACGCCTGCATATGGCAATGAATAGCTCGACCAAATGACCTATGTATTTATGAGCTTAGTTGATTGGCCTTTGTATTTAAGGACTCGACTGAATGACCTATGTATTTAAGAGCTTGATCGAACAGACAAGCCTTGAGACTAATCTACTAAAGAGCTCAATCGAATGCCTTATGTATTTATGAGCTTGGTCGAATAGCCTATGTATTTAAAACTCACCTGAATGGCCTATATACTTAAAAGCACGACTGAATGGGAGTACATACTTTTTATATTAATGGGAGTAGTCTCTCCTCTTATATTAATTTAAAAAAAATGAAATATTTTTCATAAAACTTAGAGGGAGTACATAGTTTTTATATTAAATCTCAAATGAGAGATTAATGCTAACTCAATAACAATCTCAAAAAAACAAAATATAAACATATATAATTACGAATTATAAGAAATAGAAAATAGTGTAACATATATCAAATATACAAAAAATACTTTAATATAAATATACAAAAAATACTAAAAACATATTTAAAAAAGATTAAATTTTTTATGAAGTGAGGAATTAAGAAACCTGAAAAAAGAAATACAAAAACAATGCATTAGATACCAAAAATTAAGAAAAAAAACACATACAAACTTTTCACTTTCGCAATGAAAGAAAAGAAAATGAAAAAAGTGGCGATGGTGGTAACACCAGCAACGAGGAGGAGATTGAGGGAAGAGATAGGTGTAGAGAGGTTCGACACACACAGATCTCTACAATGGTAAGATATTCTCTACTTTAGGTCAAGTCCTCACGGATTTGCTTTTGGTACTACTCCAAAAGGCCTATTACCAAGGAAGATATCTCATGTGTATATAAACTCATATTCATCTCTTGTTTTATTCTATGTAGGACTTTGTTTGTATCATAACAATCCTCCCCTACAACGAAAGTCTTTTACTAAGAATTTCTTGGTCTCTACCTCCCATGATTCATTTGGCTTTTTGCCACCAACCACCTACCAGGGCTTTACCTTACCATGGAGGGACGTACTCGTCTGAGCTCGGCCACTAGACCTTAACCATCGGCTCTGATACCAATTGTAGGAAGGTTCGACACATACATAAAACTCTACAATGGTAAGATATTGTCCACTTTGGGTCAAACCCTCACGAATTTGCTTTTGGTACCACTCCAAAAGGTCTCTTACCAAGGGAGGTATCTTATGTGTATATAAATCCATATTCGTCTCTTATTTTATTTTATGTGGGACTTTGTTTGTATCCTAACAATGGGAGGGTAGTGGCGCGGTAGTAGCGGAACGAATAAGGGAAATGAAAATGGAAAATGCAGAAAAGGAAAGGGAGAAGCAAGAGAGAGGAGAGTGGCAAACGAAGTGTAGAGGAACAGAGAAAGCAGTTATAAGCTACAATGGTGGAACAAAGAGTGAAGAGAAGAGAGAACAATGATGACTTCTTAAAAATTTTTCCTAAATTTACTCTAGCCAGAATTGTGGCTTTGATTATTTATAAAACTGAAGCATAACACATTTATGGCTTTGGTTCTATTAGAAACTAAAGCCTAAATGTCTTCCAATAAAATAAAACAATATAATTTTTTGTGGTAATTTTAATTTGTTTAAACTTTTAGGCCTTTGCTATGTAAAAATCGAAGTCGTAGAGGTATATGGCTTCGATTAAGAGAAAATTTAAGCCAAATTCCCTCGCTCAAATGAAATATTTTAACAATTTTGAAAAAATTTCAACTTTTAGGTCTTAGGTATGTAAAAATCGAAACTCTAGATATACATGTTCTAGATTTCTAGAAAATCGAAGCAAAATAACTACGCTCAAATAAAATATTTTTAAAAAGAGTGGCCATTTTGAAAAAAAAAATTTAACTTTTAGACCTTGGGTCTATAAAAACCAAAGTAATAAAGATATATATGGTGTTAGTTACCAGATAACCAAAACCAAATCTCCTTACTCAAATAAAATATTTAGAAAAACAATGAATTCACTACAAAAATAATACAATATAGTTGGAGTTTATTTTCTGAGGTTTTTAAAACCCCTTAAATTTTCGGTGGTTTTATTACAAACCCCCTAAATTTATGGTGATTTAATGAAAACCGGAACTAAGTTATGATTTTTTATTTTCTAAATGCATTACTGCCCATAAATATTTAAAATTTTTTTAATTCCCGTTATTCTTGTTTCTTTGAAATCGCGTTTTGGTAATATTTCTCTTTCTTTCCTTCTTGTCTCTCCCAATCAAAGCACAAATCTCTAAATCGCTCTCTCGCGAAAGCCACTGTGCCAGGACGAAACCCTCACGCATCCATCTTCACCAACCTGCATTTGAACAAGTAAACAGACCATCAATTTCTCGTCCTCCCATTAGTGGCGACGCCACTTCGTCTTCTCCACCACAGATCTCACCATCAGTCTCATGCCGCCATGACGAACCAGCAACCACCTACCATCTTCTTCATTGCAACCAACATGAAAACCTATTCACACAGGCACCACCACGAGCCACCTCCGAGGTTCGTTCCACCAAAGTCCCAGCCACTCATCGTAGCTCCAAGATTCGCGACCGCCATTAGCACCAAACCTAGTCACTCTGAAACCTGCAGGAAATCGCAGCAAGATCATCTCGCCATCACTGAATCATGAGTCATTCATCGTCTTCCTCGCACAACCTCCAAACCTACATCTCAGATTGCAGGTAATTTTCATCTTTCCTTTTTTTTTTGTTTTTGTAGTAGAATGATGGAGGACGAGAATATATTTAGGGTTTCATTATTGACAAAAGCGGGAAAGAATTTAGGGTTTTACTCTTTATTTTTTGGTAATTGATTTGGGGTTTTCTTGGATTAGTGCTGGTGTGGCTACTGGAATGGTTGGTGAGGCCCGGATTGAAAAGAAATTTAAAGGTATTTTCACCTCCCTCTCTTTCCTTTCATCAACCAATGTGTTATTTTAGTCTTTAGAATTGCCAATAATGTGCCGAAAGCTTTCGGCACAACCTTTGTTTTTTGGAAACCATTTCTGATTCTCCTAAAGCGCATTGTTGAGTGAGAACAATATCATGTGAGCTAGTTTCGTGTTAACTTAATAGTTATGTTGCATTATAAAGTCTAATAACATTCTTTCTTCTTATACATGCGTACAGGTAATCCAATTGATGGTTGTGCAATATTTTGGAAAAAATCAAGGTTCTGCGTAACTTTACTTTCCTCTGGATGCTACTTGCTGATTATCTTAGTGGAATTTTGTTTCCTTCAATAGTATTCATGCATTTGTAGTTTTGTTAAGGTTTCTTTTAGCCATGCAAAATTGAGTTTCTTTGGCAATAGATTTACGTGCACGCATTGTTTACCCTTGCTTATTTGGCTTATACAATTTTATAGCTTAGAATGATAATATAAAAGTGTAGTATTCTATAATAAAATAATGGGTAAAAGTATGATGTATAAGCCAGAGTCCTGTCTTATAAATATGTAATATCTTTAAGTAGTATATTAACGAGAGACTATTATATTTCCATTGTGCTGAGAGCAAATGTGTTTTTTTCTAGGCCTTTTCTTTTAATGTGTTTTCTTTATGTCATCTTGTTGATAGTTGATTCATCTGTATCATTTTGTGATTATTCTTTTATGTCATTTGTATCATCTTGTTGAAAATCGTGGAACATGTTTGTCTTCTCAAAGGAAATCATGATTTATCAGAAGAGGAAGAGAACGACATGCTCGATTACTTGTACACTATGCAGTACCAGATGGGTGGTGGTGTTGCAATTTCATTAGGTGGAGTGGCCTACATCATATGCATTCCCTAATTACGTACCTTTATCTACCGGTGCTTTAAATTAATTTCCTTACATGTGATCTAATGTTTGTTCCTTTTGTTGCCATTGACCTTGTTGATTTTTTAGGGCGCATTTCTGCTCCAAATCCATAGCGTTACACGCTTGTGCTGTTTATGCGATTTCAAAAGAGGCAAAATCTTGAAAATTTTTATGAGAATCCCTTGTACATTTTTTATTTATGTGTCACTTTTTTCTTCATATCTCATTACATATGTAACGTCCTGTTTCTGATTCTTGCAATGTATATGCCAGGAGTCCAACCATGGAGTGAAGTTTCTGCTTCTGATATCATTTAATGAGTCTGCACTGAGTAACCAGACAGAGGATGCATTGGCCTCTCTGGCATCGATGATGTCGGAATCTCCTTCCTTGATAGTCCAATTCACTCAAGGTATCCAGTTCCACTATCACTTGCACAATTGTTTTCTTATTTTTCTAGGCCTGCTGTCTCATCAAAAATTGAAAATTTTCACAAAAGAATAGTATGAAACTGAAACTGACTTACAGTGCAGTCTTTTTGACTCTTGCATTTATATGAAATAGATGGTTGATTTTGTAAGAGAAGGTTTTCTTGGAAGCAACCATGAATTTCGGAACTGACAAGGCTTTCTTTTCTCATTGTTCTGGTTTTTGCTGTAATTATATTAAAGAATGTGTCTAACCAAATATTTTAATTATTTGTAGCTTCCAAAATCCTATAGAGAATGGATAACACACTAATTCACTCTAAGATATGTGAAAATTATGAAACAAAGGTCTCATATCCTCTATGAAGAGTTAAAAGACTTTGTTTAAAGAATGGACATGAATATGGTGAAGAAGGATCTACCATCTAAAACTGTCTTTGTGATAACGAGAAGTTGGAGCTTTCGATGTAAGGTTCAATTTTTCACTAGGCATTTGTTTTCTTGATTATGTGCAATGTTTTAGGGTAAATTTTGATGCTTAATATTTGTTTATATTGTTTTAAGGTTACCTATAAGGATACCAGTGAGTCATCAAAGGAGAAAAACAGATAATGTTAAATGTAATAAGGGCTCACCCAACAACTCTGCTGAAATTTTAGATTTTAAAACATTTTAATGGGAATTTTTAAGTAATTATGTGAGAGGTTCTATTTTATCATAGGTTTTAAAGAGGACTTTATTGATTTATATATTAATTTATTAGAAGGTGTAATTAAATATAAATGTATCGCATTATTTAAACAATTTGTTGTATTAAAACATGTTTATTATATATTTTATAATATTCAATTTTAATTTCAAATTATTTGATTGTGTTATTGATATATTAAAGAGTTTTTATCATAATCAAATAAATTATAAAATAATACAAAAAAAATATGTATTGCATTTCTGGCGGTTTTGAAAGAAAACCTCTACAAATATCGACGGTTTCAACAAAACCTCTGCAAATACCGGTGGTTTCTTCTAACCTCTGGTAGTTCCAGCGGATTTAGGAAAACCTCTGCAAATACCGGCGGTTTTCAAAAAACCTCCGTACATACCGACGGTTTTCACAAAACTCCTGCTAATACCGACGGTTTTCTCAATACCCTTGGAAATTGCAGCGATTTCTCAAAAAATCGTCAGTAATTACTTAGCGATGCAACTTTTCCCAGCGATTTTTTTAACCTCGGGTAACATATTTTCCGGGGGTTAAAGCCGCCGGAAATGAAAAAAATAACCCCCGATAAAATTGTAATTTTTTGTAGTGAATTATTGGAAATGTTTGAAATTTTTGACCCAATTTTCGGTTTCAATAAAAATCAAAGGCAAATATATGGCTTCGATTATTAGAAAACCAAACCAGATCTTTTTCTTCAAATAAATAATTAAAAAAATAACAAGAATTTTGAAAATTTTACACAACTTTCAATCTTAGTTATTAAGGAACGAAAGAAAAACACATATATAGGTTCAGTTCCTTTGCAACTAGACATATAAGTTTATAAATATTTTGGTTAAACCTCTTCGGAAGTCCCTATTTATGTGGGATTTTCGCAGTATGATCCCCATCTTATAGCTTTTGCCAACTTGGTCCTTTATATTGAAAAATTGACTCAATTGGGCCTCTACCGTTAAATTGACTTAACGGGGTTAAGTTTTTTATGACTTGTGATGTTGACGTAGACAATTTTTTATACGTGGAATTTCCTAAGTTTGACGTGAAAAATGTTTGATTAAAAAAGGTTATCTTCCATTACAATGAAACACCACTCAGAAATCCTCTTCCCAGTCCATCACCCAGAAATCTTCTTCCTTGTGCATCAAACTTGTGAGAAGAAATTCAAAAATTAATTCCAAATTACATTTGACTCAGGTCTCACATAAACCTGCAGAGAAATCCCAAATTTCACAACCTGAAGAACCCTAGACGTAAAACCTAGACGCAAGTCATACTTTGCCGCCTCTTCTTCCAATCCCATACTTTGTATCTTCTTCAATAATCTTCTTCAATACCCCATACGAGGAGTCCCAACAACTTCTACATACTCTAAATACTCCACGGATTCAAAAACAAAATATGGTACACCTCTTCCTAAACTTTGATTATCATTTGAAATGTTCGAAAACAGAAAACAAAATTGAAATTAGAAAAGGTTATCAAGATTGTGAGGAGGAGAAGGTTTTGGGATGTCATCTTGGGGTACTACTGATGGGGTTGGTGTTTCAATCGAAGGCGTTGGTGCATGTGATGGTTTTGGCGCTTTCTTTTTGTGTGCATGTGATGATGCCTTTTTAGCTAGTACTGGCGTTGTTTATGCTTCCGTCGGTGTTGGGGGTACTTTTGGGGTAGGCAATAATGGCAGTGGTGGCGAAATAGGGGCTTTTTTGGGTGGTTTTGGGGGATGGGGGTTTCGGACTTGATGCTGGTGTAATCTTTGGAATATGTGGTTTCACTGGTGGTATTTTTGGGGGTGTTGTTTTTGGAACGGGTGGTTTCAAAGGAGCTATCTTTGGAGGTGTTGTTTTGGGAACTGGTGGCTTCACTGGAGAGGCCCTGATTGTGAGAATCGCAGGTCCAGAAGAAGTTCCATAAAATACCCAACTTCCAACTTGTTGTAAATACAATCCTATGGGTTGATGCCATACCCCTAGGTCCACTACATTTAACTTCTTTCCCTTTATAAAGCTAAAAGGAACAATTTAAAAGTGAATTCACCCTAACAGTGCCAATAACCAATCAATGAAAAAATTCCAAGTTTCTTTTCCTTCCATCAGAGTGGGTCCTGCTGGATTTGAACTTTAAGGAGGCGCGATCTTACAGAGGTGCTTACGATGGCGTCAATGGCTACCATGGGGGTTCGATGTTTCCTAATTGCAGGTCGTGCGATGATGACGGAGATGAATCCCAGCGGCGATGCGACGGAGAGCGGTAGCGTTGTGACGATCTCGACGATGCTAATGGAAGATGAACACGAATGTTGCAAGCCACGTTTCCACGTCTCAAAAAAAATGTTCACGTCACCTTCACAGGTCATCAAAAACTTAACCCCGTTAAGTTGATTTAATGGTAGGGGCCCAATTGAGTCAATCTTTTAATATAAAGAACTAAATTAGCAAAACTTAAAAGACGGGATGTAGCTGGTAAAACTCCACATAAATAGGGACCTAGAAAGGGGTTTAACCAAATATTTTTATATGATTTGTTTTCTTGAAAATCAAAATATATAATACCATTTAAAAAATTATGTTAGCGCATTTGCCAAAAATATAAATGATCCTCATCTGAATATAGGTGTACACAAATATTATGTAATGTAAATTATTAAGTTTATTTATGTGATATTTATTCTGACTTCTCTCAATCTTGTTTTAAGAACCAAAATGAGAATGTGAAGGGTAACATTTAGAGGGACACAAATATTGCCGTTATCAACCCATAGTGAGAAAATAATGGTATAAACATAAAATCCTTCCTCTTTTTTAAATAATCAAGTACATATATCTAATATTATGAATAATTATGTAACTTAAGATAAAAATATATATCAACGTGTAATTTTATAATTCGAATTTTACTTTAATAGATTGTAGAAATAAATATGCATTAAAAGTATTTTATTTTTTGATTTATTAAAGTATAATTAAAGTATAAATTCTAAATTTTGAAGAAAAAAAACTTTAAATATAGGGATAGATAAATTAAGAAAAGTGGCTTTTAAAAAGTAAGGGAGGAATTATTGGTGTCCCCTTTAACAGTGTTCAACGTCCTTTGAAGCTTACTATAAGTAAATTTTAATTCCAGTTCCCAAATTTGTGAAGACAAAAATGGGACCATCGAAGATTTTGTCTTTTAGTGACTTGAAAATGGCTGTGTAATGATATTCTCATAATTGTAAAATATTAATGTTTAGTAGACATAAAACACACGAATTCAGTAAAAAAAAAAAGTGGAAATGAATGATTATGACTTCCTGGTATCAATAATTCTCTGTAATATTGTCTCTTTCACCCAAAGATGCTTTACAGCAATGGCATTTGACAATATATATCTTTTATTATATTTGCAGCCGTTAAGGCAACAGTGAAAGAAAACCCACGTTTTGCATAAGAATATAATATAGTCATTTTCAGCTAGCTGTTCACACAAGCCATTGAATCATATCTAACCATGAAACGTCAAGATTGATCCAAGACAAGAAAATGTACTTGAAAAATTTTATTTTTCTAATGAATTATGGCAAATATTATCATTTGCTCTCTTCATTGTGATTTACTAGTTTATGAATGTTGGAATTTAAACAGTTTACACAACTTTAAATTCAAACTACATCAACCACATTGTTATTTTCGATGAAAAATTATAAAATAGTTCAAGTCAAATAAAGAAGGTTACTTTTTAGAATTATTTTATTCAAATGATTTTTAATTTGAACATATTAAGTC